>NC_045998.1:13138820-13251892 GCF_010909765.2 Amblyraja radiata | reverse complement strand
CTTTGGATCATGATTTAAGAGATTGATAAAAAAGTTTCCCCTGACCCCCCTCCCACGTAAAACAAACCAGAGACCATTAAACATAGAAACATAGAAAATAGGTGCAGGAGTAGGCCATTCGGCCCTTCGAGCCTGCACCGCCATTCAATATGATCATGGCTGATCATCCAACTCAGTATCCTGTACCTGCCTTCTCTCCATACCCCCTGATCCCTTTAGCCACAAGGGCCACATCTAACTCCCTCTTAAATATAGCCAATGAACTGGCCTCAACTACCTTCTGTGGCAGAGAACTCCACAGATTCACCACGCTCTGTGTGAAAAATGTTTTTCTCATCTCGGTCCTGAAAGACTTTCCCCCTTATCCTTAAACTGTGACCCCTTGTTCTGGACTTCCCCAATATCAGGAATAATCTTCCTGCATCTAGCCTGTCCAACCCCTTAAGAATTTTGTAAGTTTATATAAGATCACCCCTCAATCTTCTAAATTCTAGCGAGTACAAGCCGAGTCTATCCAGTCTTTCTTCATATGAAAGTCCTGACATCCCAGGAATCAGTCTGGTGAACCTTCTCTGTACTCCCTCTATGGCAAGAATGTATTTCCTCAGATTAGGAGACCAAAACTGTACGCAATACTCCAGGCGTGGTCTCACCAAGACACTAAAACATACAGGTACTTAAAATAACAAAACAGAAGAAAGGACAGACAGACTGTTTGCGGGGCAGCCATTGCCACCTGCACCCGGTGGACTCTAGAATCTGTCTACCTCTGCCTTAGCCTTGGCCTCCTCTGTCTCTCCACTATCTCTCCACTGACTTGGCCTCCACAGCCGTCTGTGGTCAGCTGGGTTAAATCATTCTATTTATCTGTGATTAACATGGGCTTTTACGCCATTAACAGCGAACGACGAGACAAGATGGAGAAGGTGCCTTCAAAGGGGTGAGGGAAAGGCGATTTGATTTTTGTGGTAAGGCAGGTGGTTTCAGCTCTTGACAGCATTTGTGGTTTACCTGTACAGGTTTACCTGTATGCCACGTAGAAACATAGAAACATAGAAAATAGGTGCAGGAGTAGGCCATTCGGCCCTTCGAGCCTGCACCGCCATTCAATATGATCATGGCTGATCATCCAACTCAGTATCCCATACCTGCCTTCTCTCCATACCCCCTGATCCCTTTAGCCACAAGGGCCACATCTAACTCCCTCTTAAATATAGCCAATGAACTGGCCTCAACTACCTTCTGTGGCAGAGAACTCCACAGATTCACCACTCTCTGTGTGAAAAATGTTTTTCTCATCTCGGTCCTGAAAGACATTCCCCCTTATCCTTAAACTGTGACCCCTTGTTCTGGACTTCCCCAACATCGGGAATAATCTTCCTGCATCTAGCCAGTCCAACCCCTTAAGAATTTTGTACGTTTCTATAAGATCTCCCCTCAATCTAGCGAGTACAAGCCTAGTCTATCCAGTCTTTCTTCATATGAAAGTCCTGCCATCCCAGGAATCAGTCTGGTGAACCTTCTCTGTACTCCCTCTATGGCAAGAATGTCTTTCCTCAGATGTGGAGACCAAAACTGTACATAATACTCCAGGTGTGGTCTCACCAAGACCCTGTACAACTGCAGTAGATCCTCCCTGCTCCTATACTCAAATCCTTTTGCTATGAATGCTAACATACCATTCGCTTTCATCACTGCCTGCTGTGGGGTGAGAGAAAGGCAGTTTGATTTTTGTGGTAAGACAGGTGGTTTCAGCTCTTGGCAGCATTTGTGGTTTACCTGTACAGGTTTACCTGTATGCCACGTACAAGAGACCGCAGCTCTCAATGGGCTGACGGGCCTGTCCCTGTGCTGTGCTGTGGGTCAGCTGTTGTAGTTGAGTTCAGTTTACCTCCTTTACTCTGAATTAACTTGCAAGTCAAATCGGTAGTTTTAGTATTTTTAGTGTTAGAGGTACAGTGCGGAAACAGGCTTCCCGGCCTACCAGTCCACACCGACCATACCCCCTGATTCCTTTAGCCACAAGGACCACATTTAACTCCCTCTTAAATATAGCCAATGAACTGGCCTCAACTACATTCTGTGGCAGAGAATTCCACAGATTCACCACTCTCTCTGTGGAAAAAAAATTCTCATCTCGGTCCTAAAAGATTTCCCCCTTATCCTTAAACTGTGACCCCTTGTTCTGGACTTCCCCAACATCGGGAACAATCTTCCTGCATCTAGCCTGTCCAATCCCTTGAGAATTTTGTAAGTTTCTATAAGATCCCCCCTCCATCTTCTAAATTCTAGCGAGTACAAGCTGAATCTATCCAGTCGTTCTTCATATGAAAGTCCTGCTATCCCAGGAATCAGTCTGGTGAACCTTCTCTGTACTCCCTCTATGGCAAGAATATCTTTCCTCAGATTAGGAGAACAAAACTGTATGCAATACTCCAGGTGTGGTCTCACCAAGACCCTGTACAACTGCAGTAGAACCTCCCTGCTCCTATACTCAAATCCTTTTGCTCCTGCACCTGTTTTCTATGTTTCTATGTTTGCTCCGGTTTCCTCCCACACTCCAAAGCCACGCAGGTTTGCAGGTTAATTGTCTGCGGTAAAATTGTAAATTGTCCCTGGTGTGTGTAGGATAGTGTTTGTGTACCGGGTGATCGCTGCTGGGCGTGGACTCAGTGGGCCGAAGGGTCAGTTTCCCCGCTGCATCTTCAAAGTAAACTAAACTAAACTAAAGACGGTGTGCAGTGTAGAGGGGGGTCGCTGGTCAGCATGGACTCGGTGGGACGAATACGCTGTGTCTCTAAAAACAAAACAAAATAAATAAAGCTGCATTCTTCTAAACTCAATCTTCTGAACTCGCTAGAATTTAGAAGATTGAGGGTGGATCTTATAGAAACTTACAAAATTCTTAAGAGGTTGGACAGGCTAGATGCAGGAAGATTGTTCCCGATGTTGGGGAAGTCCAGAACAAGGGGTCACACCGTTTAAGGATAAAGGGGAAATCCTTTAGGACCGAGATGAGAAAAACATTTTTCACACAGAGAGTGGTGAATCTGTAGAACTCTCTGCCACAGAAGGTAGTTGAGGCCACAGTTCATTGGCTATATTTAAGAGGGAGTTAGATGTGGCCCTTGTGGCTAAAGGGATCAGGGGGTATGGAGAGAAGGCAGGTACGGGATACTGAGTTGGATGATCAGCCATGATCATATTGAATGGCGGTGCTGGCTCGAAGGGCCGAATGGCCTCCTCCTGCACCTAGTTTCTATGTTTCTATGTTTCTATTCTTGTGCAAGAGTTTGCGGGTGAAACGGTGTCTCACCGAGGCGGCCTGAGCGATGTGGGGCAGGACGTGGCTACATGTATGAGTGACATCGCATTTCAAAACCACAGCGAGACCCAGGGTCGTAAGACTGGCTCCCACGGCCAAAACGGTACAGAGGCGACCGCAGGAGATGTGCGATATGGGCGACGAGGTGGAACAGCGATAGAGTTGCTGCCTCACATAGAAACATAGAAAATAGGTGCAGGAGTAGGCCATTCGGCCCTTCGAGCCTGCACCGCCATTCAATATGATCATGGCTGATCATCCAACTCAGTATCCCTTACCTGCCTTCTCTCCATACCCCCTGATCCCTTTAGCCACAAGAGCCACATCTAACTCCCTCTTAAATATAGCCAATGAACTGGCCTCAACTACCTTCTGTGGCAGAGAGTTCCACAGATTCACCACTCTCTGTGTGAAAAATGTTTTTCTCATCTTGGTCCTACAGGATTTCCCCTTTATCCTTAAACTGTGACCCCTTGGTCTGGACTTCCCCAACATCGGGAACAATCTTCCTGCATCTAGCCTGTCCAACCCCTTAAGAATTTTGTAAGTTTCTATAAGATCCCCCCTCAATCTTCTAAATTCTAGCGATTACAAGCCGAGTCTATCCAGTCTTTCTTCATATGAAAGTCACTCACAGTGCCAGAGACCCCGTTTCGATGCTGACCACGGGTGCTATCTGTACGGAGTTTGTACGTTCTCCCCGTGAGTCCCGTGTGGGTTTACTCTGAGATCTTCGGCATCCTCCCACACAACCCCTGTCCCACGGTACGAGTTCATTCCAAGAGCTCTCCCGAGTTTGCCCTGATTCGAACTCGGAGATTTACAGTAATGGCCGCTCGTCGGTACTCGGGGCTCTCGTGGACATTAGTTGAAAAATCTTCACGAGTCTTCCCGTGCTTACCTGCCGTTAGTTAGCGAGTCTTCCCGAGTACCTGCCGTTAGCGCTAAGAGACGTCCCCGAGCTCCGACGTACCCGCTACGTTCATTCTCCGTGCTTACTACGAGTTTAATTTTTTTTTTTAACTCGGGAGAGCTCTTGGAATGAACTCGTACCGTGGGACAGGGTCAGTTCCTGAAACCCAGGCAACATTCTAGTAAATCTCCTCTGTACTCTCTCTATTTTGTTGACATCTTTCCTGTAATTTGGCGACCAAAATTGTACACCACACTCCAGAATTGGCCTCACCAATGCCTTGTACAATTTTAACATTACATCCCAACTTCTATACTCAATGCTCTGATTTATAAAGGCCAAAACGTACAGGTATGTAGACTACTAGGCTTGGTGAATGTAAGAATTGTGTGTAGGATAGTGTTAATGTGCAGGGATCGCTGGTTGGTGCGGGCTGATTCCGCGCTGTATCTCTAAACTAAACGAAACTAAACTAAATATACTGATTAGTGCTATGACTTGCACATTGATGCCAACATAGATAACTTAATAGCAAGTCAGCAAACACAATCTCACAGCGTGGACTAAAGAACCACTCCACTAAATATAGACACAAAATATGCTACCGAAGATAGATCCAAAAACTCAGTGGGACGGGCAGCATCTCTGGAGAGAAGGAATGGGCGACGTTTCGGGTCGAGACATTTCCCTTGATCTGGTTGTCTGCTTTGAACTGCCATTTTCGCACCTCGCCCTTTCTTATCTCTACTCTCCCTCTCCCCTGATTCTCAATCTGAAGAAGGGGAAAGGGAACCGAAATGCCACCCATTCCTTCTCCCTAGACATGCCTGTCTCCTAGGGTTACTCCAACATTTGGGGGGGGGGGGGGGGTGATGAGATATTCTGCCTGCTATTTGAACAACCATGCACACATTAGCTACAACAATGCATTTCATGGGTCATAGGCGCGGAATTAGGCCATTCGGCCCATCAAGTCTACTCCACCATTCAATCATGGCTGATGTCTTTCCCTCTAAACCTTGTTCTCCTGCCCTCTCCCCACAACCCCCGTACTAATCAAGAGTCTATTAATCTCCGCCTTAAAAATATCCACTGACTTGGCCTCCACAGCCTTCTGTTGCAATGAATTCTACAGATTCACCACCCTCCAACGAATGAAACTTCTCCTCATCTCCTTCCCAAAGGAACGTCCTTTGATTCTGAGGCTATGACCTTTGGTCCTAGACTCTCCCACTAGTGGAAACATCCTCTCCACATCCACTCTATCCAAGCCTTTCACAAGTTTCATTATGGCCCCTCCTCATTCTTCCAAGCTGCGGAGGGTACAGTCTCAGTGACTCGAGGGTCTGAGCTACAGGGAGAGGTTGAGCAGGCTGGGACTTGGAGCGCAGGAGGCTGAGGGTGATCTAATAGAGGTGTACTCTAGTCTGTGTACTCCCTTTCTCTGTTTAAGAAGGAACTGCAGATGCTGGAAAATCGAAAGTACACAAAAATGCTGGGGAAACTCAGCGGGTGCAGCAGCATCTATGGAGTGAAGGAAATAGGCAACGTTTCGGGCCGAAATGTTGTCTGCTCAGAGTATGAGTTCCCTTATTTGGTTGTGTAGGAAGGAACTGCAGTTGATGGTTATTACCGAAGATAGACAAAGTGCTAGAGAAACTCAGTTTAGTTTTAAATTTAGTTTTGTTTAGAGATGCAGCGCGGAAACAGGCCCTTCGGCCCACCAAGTCGGCACCGACCAGCAATACCCACACACTAACACTATCCTACACACACTAGGGACATTTTTGTTTTACATTTACCAAGCCAATTTACCTACATACCTGCACATCTTTGGGGTGTGGGAGGAAACCGAAGATCTTGGAGAAAAACCCACACAGGTCACGGGGAGAGCGTACAAACTCTGTACAGACAGCACCCATAGTCGGGATCGAACCCGTGTCTCTGGCACTGTAAGGCAGCAAATCTACCGCTGTGCCATTGTGCGGCCCCCAACTTATGAACCTATATGGCCACGGATACAAGGATGCGGAGAATGGAGCTGGTGGGAGGACTAAGGTGGGGAAGGGGGAAGAATGGAGGAATTACTTGAAATGAGAGAAATCAAAGATATGGTCATAAGTGACAGGAATAGAATGAGGCCATTCAGCCCATCAAATCTACTCCGCCATTCAATCATGGCTGATCGATCTCTCCCTCCTAACCCCACTCTCCTGCCTTCTCCCCATAACCCCTGACACCCGCACTAATCAAGGTTTCAGGATCAGTTTATTGGCACATGCATTAGTATCACAGTATGGTATAGCAACTGTTCTGTCTCCGACCGGAAAGCCCTGCAGAGGATGTGGAAATTGCCCAACGCATCACTGGTTCCTCACTCCCCTCTGAATGTACCAATTAAGGTCCAGTGAAATTCAGATTGTCATGCAGACAGACCAATACCCCAGCAACAAAATACCCCAATACATGTTTAACATGAACATCCACCACAGCGACTCCTCCACATTCCTCACTGTGGTGGAAGGCCTAAAATGTTAAGTATTCTTGTATGTTTTCCCGCGGCCCGGGCACTCGAACCTTCTGTTGTCCGAGCCATCTTGGCTCAACGCAACAGGCGGTCGAGCCCTCCGCTTCGGGGCGACCAAGGTCCCGCATCAGCTCCCCACGCCGGGTGATCGGACTCCCGAGTCGAGGCTGGTCGAACCTCCTGCGACTTGGAGGATCGACCAGCCCCACGGTTGGAGCATCGATCCCAGGCAAGGGGTCGAAGGCTCCAATGGCAAGTCCATGGCTCAAAGTCAGTCTCGGGCAAGGCCGCCAGCTCCATGGTGTTAGGCCGCAGAGAGACCGGAGATACGATCCAGAAAAAAAATTCACATCCGGCAAGGCAAGAGATTGATAAAAATGTTTCCCCTGACCCCCCTCCCACGTAAAACAAACCAGAGACCATTAAACATAGAAACATAGAAAATAGGTGCAGGAGTAGGCCATTCGGCCCTTCGAGCCTGCACCGCCATTCAATATGATCATGGCTGATCATCCAACTCAGTATCCTGTACCTGCCTTCTCTCCATACCCCCTGATCCCTTTAGCCACAAGGGCCACATCTAACTCCCTCTTAAATATAGCCAATGAACTGGCCTCAACTACCTTCTGTGGCAGAGAATTCCACAGATTCACCACTCTCTGTGTGAAAAATGTTTTCCTCATCTCGGTCTTAAAAGATTTCCCCCTTATCCTTAAACTGTGACCCCATATTCTGGACTTCCCCAACATCAGGCATAATCTTCCTGCATCTAGCCTGTCCAACCCCTTAAGAATTTTGTAAGTTTATATAAGATCACCCCTCAATCTTCTAAATTCTAGCGAGTACAAGCCGTGTCTATCCAGTCTTTCTTCATATGAAAGTCCTGACATCCCAAGAATCAGTCTGGTGAACCTTCTCTGTACTCCCTCTATGGCAAGAATGTATTTTCTCAGATTAGGAGACCAAAACTGTACGCAATACTCCAGGTGTGGTATCACCAAGACACTAAAACATACAGGTACTTAAAATAACAAAACGGAAGAAAGGACAGACAGACTGTTTGCGGGGCAGCCATTGCCACCTGCACCCGGTGGACTCTAGAATCTGTCTACCTCTGCCTTAGCCTTGGCCTCCTCTGTCTCTCCACTATCTCTCCACTGACTTGGCCTCCACAGCCGTCTGTGGTCAGCTGGGTTAAATCATTCTATTTATCTGTGATTAACATGGGCTTTTACGTCATTAACAGCGAACGACGAGACAAGATGGAGAAGGTGCCTTCAAAGGGGTGAGGGAAAGGCGATTTGATTTTTGTGGTAAGGCAGGTGGTTTCAGCTCATGACAGCATTTGTGATTTACCTGTACAGGTTTACCTGTATGCCACGTAGAAACAGAGAAACATAGAAAATAGGTGCAGGAGTAGGCCATTCGGCCCTTCGAGCCTGCACCGCCATTCAATATGATCATGGCTGATCATCCAACTCAGTATCCCATACCTGCCTTCTCTCCATACCCCCTGATCCCTTTAGCCACAAGGGCCACATCTAACTCCCTCTTAAATATAGCCAATGAACTGGCCTCAACTACCTTCTGTGGCAGAGAACTCCACAGATTCACCACTCTCTGTGTGAAAAATGTTTTTCTCATCTCGGTCCTAAAAGAATTTCCCCCTTATCCTTAAACTGTGACCCCTTGTTCTGGACTTCCCCAACATCGGGAATAATCTTCCTGCATCTAGCCTGTCCAACCCCTTAAGAATTTTGTACGTTTCTATAAGATCTCCCCTCAATCTAGCGAGTACAAGCCGAGTCTATCCAGTCTTTCTTCATATGAAAGTCCTGCCATCCCAGGAATCAGTCTGGTGAACCTTCTCTGTACTCCCTCTATGGCAAGAATGTCTTTCCTCAGATGTGGAGACCAAAACTGTACATAATACTCCAGGTGTGGTCTCACCAAGACCCTGTACAACTGCAGTAGATCCTCCCTGCTCCTATACTCAAATCCTTTTGCTATGAATGCTAACATACCATTCGCTTTCGTCACTGCCTGCTGTGGGGTGAGAGAAAGGCGGTTTGATTTTTGTGGTAAGACAGGTGGTTTCAGCTCTTGGCAGCATTTGTGGTTTACCTGTACAGGTTTACCTGTATGCCACGTACAAGAGACCGCAGCTCTCAATGGGCCGACGGGCCTGTCCCTGTGCTGTGCTGTGGGTCAGCTGTTGTAGTTGAGTTCAGTTTACCTCCTTTACTCTGAATTAACTTGCAAGTCAAATCGGTAGTTTTAGTATTTTTAGTGTTAGAGGTACAGTGCGGAAACAGGCTTCCCGGCCTACCTAGTCCACACCGACCACTAACGCAATCCTGCACACACTAGGGATCTATTTTACATTTACACACAATCAATTAACCTGCAAACCAGTACATTTTAGTTTTTAGTTTTTGTTTTAGAGATACAGCGCAGAAACAGGCCCTTCGGCCCTTCAGTCCGTGCCGGCCAGCGATCCCTACACACTGACACTATCCTGCACACAGGAGGGCCAATTTTACTCTGACACCAAACCAACTGACCTAGTGTGGGAGGAAACTGGAGCAGCCGGAGGAAACCCACGTGGTCAAAGGGAAAACGTGCAAACTCTGCACACACAGACAGCGTCCGAGGTCAGGGTCGAACCCGGGTCTCTGGCGCTGTGAGGCAGCAACTCTACTGCTGCGCCACCGTGTCTCGTTAAGGTAGTAAGTAGTACAGTGAAAGCAGGGATTCTGCACAAGGACTTCGGCAGGTTGGGAGAGTGGGCAGACAAGTGGCAGATGGAACAGAGCTTGGCAAATTGTGTAGTCATGCATTTTGGTCATAGGAATAAAGGCATACACTGTTTTCAAAATGGGGAGTGAAGCCAGAAATCGGAGGTGCTAAAGGGGCCTGTCCCACCAGCATGCGACCTGCATGCGGCAAGCGCGACCAAACCGGAAGCGGGAGCCGCGAGGAGGTCGCGGGAAGTTCGCGCGTGACGTACGGCGTCAAGGCGGCTGCGGGACGGCAGGCCGTTGCCGCGCGGAATTTTTGAACACAGTCAGTTTTTCAGAGCCCCGTGCGATGTTGGGACCAGTTCCGCACAACTCCATACGGCTCCGGCGATCGAAGTGGGACAGGCCCCGCGAGGCCATACGGCTCAAGCGACCACGTTAGGTCACGCTTGCCGCATGAAGTCGCATGCTCGTGGGAAAGGCCCTTAATGGTCAGACTGCATTTGGAGTACTGTGAGCAGTTTTAGGCCCCATATCTGAGGAAGGATGTGGTGAGGTCGGAGAGGGCCCAGAGGAGGTTTACAAGAATGAATCTGGAAATGAGTGTGAACTAGAGAAATCAGCATTCATACCGCTGGGTCATGAGCTGGGTTAACATATGATTGGGCCTGTACTCGCTGGAATTTAGATGGATGAGGGGGGACCTCATTGAAACTTACTGAATAGTGAAAGGCCCGGATAGAGTGAGTGTGGAGAGGGTATTTCCACTAGTGGGAGAGTCTTGGACCAGAGACGTAACTTCAGAATCAATGGACGTACCATGAGAAAAAAGATGAGGAGGAATTTCTTTAGTGAGGGTGGGGAATCTGTGGAATTCATCGCCCCAGACGGCTGTGGAGGCCAAGTCATTGAGTATTTTTAAGGCAGAGATTGACAGATTCTTGATTGGTACAGGTGCCCGGGGTTTGAGTATAAGAGCAGGGAGGTTCTACTGCAGTTGTACAGGGTCTTGGTGAGACCACACCTGGAGTATTGCGTACAGTTTTGGTCTCCTAATCTGAGGAAAGACATTCTTGCCATAGAGGGAGTACAGAGAAGGTTCACCAGACTGATTCCTGGGATGGCAGGACTTTCATATGAAGAAAGACTGGATAGACTCGGCTTGTACTCGCCAGAATTTAGAAGATTGAGGGGGGATCTTATAGAAACTTACAAAATTCTGGGCTTGGACAGGCTAGATGCAGGAAGATTGTTCCCGATGTTGGGGAAGTCCAGAACAAGGGGTCACAGTTTAAGGATAAGGGGGAAATCTTTTAGGACCGAGATGAGAAAAACATTTTTTACACAGAGAGTGGTGAATCTGTGGAATTCTCTGCCACAGAAGGTAGTTGAGGCCAGTTAATTGGCTATATTTAAGAGGGAGTGAGATGTGGCCCTTGTGGCAAAAGGGATCAGGGGGTATGGAGAGAAGGCAGGTACAGGATACTGAGTTGGATGATCAGCCATGATCGTGTTGAATGGCGGTGCAGGCTCGAGGGGCCGAATGGCCTACTCCTGCACCTATTTTCTATGTTTCTATGTTAAGGGGAGAAATAGGGTTGAGAGGGAAAGCTAGATCAGCCATGATTGAATGGGGTAGACTTGATGGGCCGAATGGCCCAATTCCTCTCCGACAACTTACGAAAGTACCTTAAGATGCGATGGTTGAAAGACATCCTTTGATGTTGCGGGAAATGGATATGAGAGATGTAATCTGTAGATCACCACAGCCGGAAATGAGACTGCTGTTTTGTATCTGTCATTTCACCACCTCAACTATGTGCTGCCCCGCTCAGATCGTAGAGGCACTGCAGAGATCCAGGTTCGATCCCCACCTCTGGGACAATGTTTCTACTTTCTCCCTGTGTCCACGTTTTTTTTTAATTTTAGAGATACAGCGCGGAAACAGGCCCTTCAGCTATACTTCACCCTCGTTAGACCTCATTTGGACTACGCAGTTGCAGCTTGGGATGCTCCGGTGGCTTGCACGGTGTTCTGGCGGCGGTGGCCTGAGTCCGGGGTTCGGCCGCGGGCCAGCGGCTGCGTCAGCAGGACTGGTGAGCGGCAGCTTCGACCACCCCGGGCCGCGGCTTTGAGCCGCGGGACAGTTGTAACATCGCCCGGGGGGTATCGCCTCAGCGCAGAAGGAGAAGAGGAGGGAAGAGACTGGAGACCTAAGACTTTTGCCTCCATCACAGTGAGGAGATGTTGGGTGGACTCACTGTGGTGGATGTTAATATGTGTTAATTGTTGTTTTTTATTGTATTGTATTGTATGTATGACTGCTTCAATTTCGTTCAGACTTCGGTCTGAATGACAATAAAGGCTATCTAATCTAATCTAATCTAATCTAATCTAATACACAAATAAAAACATTTCATCCATCGAACGTGTCCAAAGACAGGCAGCTCGATTTGTTACTAACACCTATGCGAGAGAAACGAGTGTCACCAAACTTCTGAATTCTCTGGGGTGGAACCCTCTCCAAGACAGACGTGAAGCTCACCGTTTCTACAAAATGTTAAATGGTCAGCTCGACATAGATTACAAGACCTACACCAAACCCAAACCAATTAGGAGCAGACGAGGGCATTCGATCCAATTTGTGATCCCAGCTACAAAGACAGATGTGTACAGCAATTCGTTCTTCCCCCGCACAATTAAAGCATGGAATAATCTCCACCCTACTATAGTTACCCAACCAGATGCAACTAAATTTAAAGTAGCTTTCTTCCCAATAACCCTTTCTGGCTTAATCCCTCCCTTCACCACCTCCAGTTTAAATTCCATTTGGAATATTTTGGAGGACCAAGAAACCAAGAACCAAGAACCTTCGGCCCACCAGGTCAGTGCCGACCAGCGATCCCCGCACACTAACACTATCCTACACAATTTTTATAATTTTACCAAAGCCATTTAGCCAACAAACCTGTACGTCTTTGGAGTGTGGGAGGAAACCTGAGCACCCGGGGAAAACCCACGCAGGTCATGGGGAGAACATGCAAACTCCGTACAGACAGCACCCGTAGTCAGGATCGAACTTGGGTCTCTCGCGCTGTGAGGCAGCAACTCTAGCTTTGCGCCACTGGGGCGAATGGGGTAGTATAGTTTAGTTTAGTTTAGAGATACAGTGTGGAAACAGGCCCTTCGGCCCACCGAGTCCACTCCGACCAGCGATCACCGGTTCACACTCGTCGTAGAGTCATACAGCACAGAAAAAGGCCCTTAAGTGGAGGCCAAGTCACTGGATGGATTTAAGAGATAGTTAGATATAGCTCTAGGGGGCTAGTGGAATCAAGGGATATGGGGAGAAGGCAGGCACGGGTTATTGATAGGGGACGATTAGCCATGATCACAATGAATGGCGGTGCTGGCTCGAAGGGCCGAATTGCTTCATCTTGCACCTATTTTCTATGTTTCTATGTTTCTATGTAACTCAGCGGGACAGGCTGAATCTCTGGAGAGAAGGAATGGGTGACGTTTCGGGAGGAGACCCTTCTTCAGATGGAACATGTAGAATGGTTCATTGTTAGCTGAGGGGAAGGTGACAACGAGGCATATACTCAGTAAAATTGAATCAGGAGGGCAGTCAAAGTAGACGGAGAACTTGGGCGGGGGATGGATGGAGAGAGAAGGAAAGCACGGGTTACTCAAAGAGTGTTCAGTTGTGGCCGACATGTCATAGGAAAGATGGTGTTAAGCCTGAAAGGGTGCAGGGAATATTTACGAGGATGTTGCCAGGACTCGACAGCTTGAGCTATAAGGAGAGGTTGAGTAGGCTCGGTCTCTATTCCATGGAGCGCAGGAGGATAAGGTGTACAAAATCATGAGAGGAATAGATCAGGTGGACACACAGAGTCTCTTGCCCAGAGTAGGGGAATCGAGAACCTGAGGACATATCTTTAAGGTGAGGTGGGAATCTGAGGGGTAACGTTTTCACACAAACGGGTGGTGAGTGTGTGGAACAAGCTGCCAGAGGTGGTAGGGACAATTTACAGAAGCCAATGAACCTGTAAGCCTGCACGCCTTTAGAGTGTGGGAGGATACCGAGGAAAACCCACGTGGGTCACATGGAGGATGTAAAACTCCGTGTAGACAAGAACACGTGGTCAGGATCAAACCCGGGTCTCTGGCGCTGTGAGGCAGCAACTCAAACGCTGCGGTCCACACAGTGAGGTACTTGGATAGACGCGAAGTGTCCCAGTTACTCAGAGGACAGGCAGCATAGAAACATAGAAACAGAAAATAGGTGCAGGAGTAGGCCATTCGGCCCTTCGAGCCTGCACCGCCATTCAATATGATCATGGCTGATCATCCAACTCAGTATCCTGTACCTGCCTTCTCTCCATACCCCCTGATCCCTTTAGCCACAAGGGCCACACCTAACTCCCTCTTAAATATAGCCAATGAACTGGCCTCAACTACCTTCTGTGGCAGATAGTTCCACAGATTCACCACTTTCTGTGTAAAAAATGTTTTTCTCATCTCAGTCCTAAAAGATTTCCCCCTTATCCTTAAACTGTGGACCCCTTGTTCTGGACTTCCCCAACATCGGGAACAATCTTCCTGCATCTAGCCTGTCCAACCCCTTAAGAATTTTGGAAGTTTCTATAAGATCCCCCCTCATCTTTGGAGGGAAGGAATGAGTGACGTTTCAGGTCGAGACCCTTCTTCAGACTGATGTCAGGGGAGAAAAAGATACATAGATAAGGAAGTGTAAGGTGTGAAAATAGGACAAAGGGAAAGGAGTACATGGATAATGTAGAATAGATCATTGTTAGGTGGGGGAAGTTAACAACAAATCAGAGATAAATTATACTCCAAAGAGAGACACAAAAAGCTCGAGTAACTCAGCAGGACAGGCAGCATCTTCGGACAGAAGGAATGGGTGACGTTTCGGGTCGAGACCCTTCTTCAGATTGAAAGTCACGGGAAAGGGAGAAACGAGACATGTCGCTGATGATATAGAGAGAGATATAGAACGATAAAACGATGATCACGATAAAGTAATGATGATAAAGGAAACATTGTTAGCTGTTTGTTGGGTGAGAACGAGAAGCTGGTGTGACTTGGGTGGGGGAGGGATAGAGACAGAGGGAATATATTCGTGCGACTGGGAGTGTAAGCTGCCCAAGCGGAATATGAGATGCTGTTCCTCCAATTTGTGTTGGGCCTCACTATGACAATACTTACAGAGATATGTGAGGTGTTGCATTTTGGGGTGCCTAACAAAGGCAGGACCTACACAGTGAATGGTAGGCGTCTGGGGAATGTTGTAGAGCAGAGGGATCTAGGAGTGCAGGTGCATGGTTCCTTAAAGGTTGAGTCGCAGGTAGATAAGGTGGTCAAAAAGGCTTTTGGCACATTGGCCTTGATCAGACAGATTATTGAGTATAGAAGTTGGACACAGAATGCTAGAGTGCACTCAGCTGTTGAGTATAGACGTTGGGAGGTCATGTTGCAGTTGTATAAGACATTGGTGAGACTGCTTTTAGGGTATTGTGTTCAGTTACATAGAAACATAGAAAATAGGTGCAGGAGTAGGCCATTCGGCCCTTCGAGCCTGCACAGCCATTCAATATGATCATGGCTGATCATCCAACTCAGTATCCTGTACCTGCCTTCTCTCCATACCCCCTGATCCCCTTAGCCACAAGGGCAACATAGATAACATAGAAACATAGAAAATAGGTGCAGGAGTAGGACATTCGGCCCTTCGAGCCTGCACAGCCATTCAATATGATCATGGCTGATCATCCAACTCAGTATCCCATACCTGCCTTCTCTCCATACCCCCTGATCCCTTTAGCCACAAGGGCCACATCTAACTCCCTCTTAAATATAGCCAATGAACTGGCCTCAACTACCTTCTGTGGCAGAGAATTCCACAGATTCACCACTCTCTGTGTGAAAAATGTTTTTCTCATCTCGGTCCTAAAAGACTTCCCCCTTATCCTTAAACTGTGACCCCATGTTCTGGACTTCCCCAATATCGGGAATAATCTTCCTGCATCTAGCCTGTCCAACCCCTTAAGAATTTTGTAAGTTTCTATAAGATCCCCCCTCAACCTTCTAAATTCTAGCGAGTACAAGCCAAGTCTATCCAGTCTTTCTTCATATGAAAGTCCTGCCATCCCAGGAATCATTCTGGTGAACCTTCTCTGTACTCCCTCTTTCCTCAGATTAGGAGACCAAAACTGTACACAATACTCCAGGTTTGGTCTCACCAAGACCCTGTACAACTGCAGTAGAACCTCCCTGCTTTTATACTCAAATCCCTTTGCTATGAATGCTAACATACATTCGCTTTCTTCACTGCCTGCTGCACCTGCATGCCTACTTTCAATGACTGGTGCACCATGACACCCAGGTCTCGTTGCATCTCCCCTTTTCCTAATCGGCCACCATTCAGATAATAATCTACTTTCCTGTTTTTGCCACCAAAATGGATAACCTTACATTTATCCACATTATACTGCATCTGCCATGCATTTGCCCACTCACCCAACCTATCCAAGTCACCATCAGACAGATTATTGAGAATAGAAGTTGGGAGGTCATGTTGCAGTTGTATAAGACATTGGTGAGACCGCTTTTAGGGTATTATGTTCAGTTCTGGGTTATAGAAAAGATATTGTCAAGCATGAATGGGTTGAGGGAAGATTTATTAGGATGTTGTAAGACTTACAAGGACTAGAGAGTCTGAGCTATAGGCAGACATTGAGTAGGCTGGGTCTCTATTCCTTGGAGCGCAGGAAGATGAGGGGTGATCTTATTGAAGTGTATACAATCATGAGCAGAATAGATTGGGTAGATGCACAGAATCTCTTGAAAAAGAGTAATGCCCCTGTCCCACTTAGGAAATCTGAACGGAAACCTCTGTGGACTTTGTGCCCCAACCAAGGTTTCCGTGCGGTTCCTGGAGGTTGCAGGTGGTTGCCGGAGGTTGCAGGTAGTGGAGGCAGGTACGGAGACTGACAAAAACCTCAGGGAACCGCACGGAAACCTTGGGTGGGGCACAAAGTCTCCAGAGGTTTCCGTTCAGGTTTCCTAAGTGGGACAGGGGCATAAGGGAATGGAGGACCAGAAGACATGTGTTCAATGTTAAGGGGAAAAGATTTAATAGGAATCTGAGGGGTAACCTTTTCACACAAAGGGTGGTGGGTGTATGGAACAAGCTGCCAGAGTTGAAGCTAGGACTATCCCAAAATTTAAGAAACCGTTAGACAGGTACATGCATAGGACATAGGAATGGTGAATCTCTGGAATTCTCTGCCACAGAATGTAGTTGAGGCCAGTTCATTGGCTATATTTAAGAGGGAGTTAGATGTGGCCCTTGTGGCTAAAGGGATCAGGAGGTATGGAGAGAAGGCAGGCATGGGATACTGAGTTGGATGATCAGCCATGATCATATTGAATGGCGGTGCAGGCTCGAAGGGCCGAATGACCTACTCCTGCACCTATTTTCTATGTTTCTATGTTTCTATGATATGGACCAAGCGCAGGTAGGTGGGACTCTGGGAGATGTTGGCCGGTGTGGGCAAGCTGGGCCAAAGGACCTGTTTCCACACAATCACTCTATGACTATGACCCAGATATAAACCACAACTATGACATTGCAGCTTCACAAGCCCGTTAGTTGCAAAGGCAACAAAAACATGATGCAAATGAGCTTATCGGTTAGTATAGGGAAGCTAAACCATAACATAGCAGAAACTGCGGCGCTTGCATCGAGCCGAGTGGGTCGAACACCATCAGTGCTGAGGCAGGGTGTGGTTAATTTTGTGCAGGGTATTTCAGGAGGTTGACGTTGATGGAAAGAAGCTGTTCTTGAACCTGGAGATCACGTTTCTCAGGCTCCTGCACCTTCCTCCCGATGGTAGCAGCGAGATTGGTCCATGAGTTCCAGGAGCCTAATGAGGCCATCATAGAAACATAGAAACATAGACAATAGGTGCAGGAGTAGGCCATTCGACCCTTCGATATGATCATGGCTGATCATCCAACTCAGTATCCTGTACCTGCCTTCTCTCCATACCCCCTGATACCTTTAGCCACAAGGGCCACATCTAACTCCCTCTTAAGTATAGCCAATGAACTGGCCTCAACTACCTTCTGTGGCAGAAAATTCCACAGATTCACCACTCTCTCTGTGAAAAATGTTTTTCTCATCTCGGTCGTAATAGATGACCCCCTTATCCTTAAACTGTGTGACCCCTTGGCCTGGACTTCCCCAACATCGGGAACAATCTCCCTGCATCTAGCCTGTACAACCCCTTAAGAATGTTGTAAGTTTCTATAAGATCCCCCCTCAAGCTTCTAAATTCTAGCGAGTACAAGCCGAGTCTATCCAGTGTTCCTTCATATGAAAGTCCTGCCATCCCAGGAATCAGTCTGGTGAACCTTCTCTGTACTCCCTCTATGACAAGAATGTCTTTCCTCAGATTAGGGGACCAAAACTGTACGCAATACTCCAGGTGTGGTCTCACCAAGACCCTGTACAACTCCAGCCCTTCCATTTCCCCTCTGTACATCCCTCACACGCCACCATACACCCTATCCTCCACACATCCCCAAGCCTTTGCATTCGTCATTCTAATTTCATATTTCATGTATTATAGTATCGTACACAATTATACCAAGTCAATTAACCTACAAACCTAAGGTACACAAAAATGCTGGAGAAACTCAGCGGGTGCAGCAGCATTTATGGAGCGAAGGAAAGAGGCAACCTACAAACCTACACGTCTTTGGAGCGAAACCGGAGCACCCGGAGAAAACCCACGCAGGTCACGGGGAGAACGTTCAAACTCCGCTCAGACAGCGCCCGTGGTCGGGGATCGAACCGCTGTCTCTGGCGCTGTAGAGGCAGCAACTCTACCCGCTGCCACCACCGTGTACAGGGAGACACCGGGAGTGTCTCGTCAGCTGTTTGGGCTCTGCGGGAGACAGGTTTTCCTGGCACATATGATATACCAGAGATTTCGAGTCTGCATTATTGTGGAGTAAAGGGGCGAGCTGTCGAATGAGACCGGGAGGGAGTCACAAAACGCCGGGGCAACTCAGCGGGCGAGGCAGCATCTATGGAGAGAAGCGCAAAGCTAGCGGGTTAAACGCTCTCACCTCAGCCCGAACTCGCTGCTCCTAGCCTCCTCTGCGCTCACCCCCTCTTGCAGTGCCCCTGACCATCAGACAAGAGGGGTTCCTGGATGGGTCCGGGGAGAGGGGTGTAAGGAGGTGGGGAGGGACGAGACGGTGAAGTGGGAGCAAGGGAATCGGAGTCAGGCAGACGTGTAGCCTCCGAGGAGATGAGACTTTTCGCAGGAAACAGATGAGATGTTTCGCTCGTATCAGGAAGCCACGAAAACGATCTATCTCTCCCTCCCCTCCCCGGTTGCGCAAGCACTTACAGTCACACTGGAGTCACAGATATAAAGATACAGTTACAGACATAGAAACATAGAAACATAGAAAATAGGTGCAGGAGTAGGCCATTCGGCCCTTCGAGCCTGCACCGCCATTCAATATGATCATGGCTGATCATCCAACTCAGTATCCCATCCCTGCCTTCTCTCCATACCCCCTGATCCCTTTAGCCACAAGGGCCACATCTAACCCTCTTAAATATAGCCAGTGAACTGGCCTCAACTACCTTCTGTGGCAGAGAATTCCACAGATTCACCACTCTCTGTGTGAAAAATGATTTTCTCATCTCGGTCCTAAAGGACTTCCCTCTTATCCTTAAACTGTGACCCCTCGTTCTGGACTTCCCCAACATCGGGAATAATATTCCTGCATCTAGCCTGTCCAACCCCTTAAGAATGTTGTAACTTTCTATAAGATCCCCCCTCAATCTTCTAAATTCTAGCGAATACAAGCCGAGTCTATCCAGTCTTTCTTCATATGAAAGTCCTGACATCCCAGGAATCAGTCTGGTGAACCTTCTCTGTACTCCCTCTATGGCAATGTCCATGTACCTGTCTATCCATGTACCTGTCTAAATATTTTTGTAAAGTTGGGATAGTCCCTGTCTCAACTACCTTCTCCGGCAGCTCGCTCCATACACCCACCACCCTTTATGTGATGAAGGAACAGGAGCCTGAAAATCGTAACGTCCAGGTTCAGGAACAGCTTGTTCCCAACAGCCATCAGACTATTAAAGACCACAACCTCCAAATTGTATTGTATTGTATTGTATTTTAATGACCACACAGCCAGGCTGATGGAATTTGTTATCAGTACAGCTCGATACAGGTTCCAACATTTCATCAAACATTAAACTTGTAACATAGATATACATACAAACAGACACATTTCATAATACATAAGGGCCATGCTTATTCTTATTCCTCACCGTACAGAGTTTAAAATGTTAATTGCAGTGGGAATGAAACTGTTTTTGAAGCGGTTTGTTTTGGAGGCAATTGTTCTGTAACGCCTCCCAGAGGGCAGTAGCTGAAAGGCATGGTGTGCGGGGTGAGTGGGGTCAGAGATGATCTTGCGGGCTTTGTGAAGTGTCCGTTTGTGGTAAAGTGATTCAAGGGATGGTAGGGGTAAGCCAATAATTTTGGATGCTCTGTTGATGATGCGCTGTAATTTCTTCTGGGAGAGTGAGTGGAGACTGCCGAACCAGACTGTGATGGATGAAGCGAGGATGCTTTCGATGATGGCTGTATAGAAGCGGAGCATGAGATGAGACCTTACTCTGAACTTCCTGAGCTGTCGGAGATGGAAAAGTCTTTGCTGGGCTTTTCCATAGATGTGGTCTGCGTTTGTCCTCCATTTGAGGTTGTTGCTGATGTGGGTTCCAAGGAGTTTGAAAGTGTCAGTGATGAAGATGGATTCACCTTTAATGAGCACAGGAGTTTTGGGGGATGGCTGGCGTCTTGGGTCGATGATGAGTTCTTTTGTTTTTGATGAGTTAAGTAAGAGATCATGGTCTGTGCACCAGGTCACTGCTTGGTTGACCTGTGCACGGTATTCAGTTTCTTGGTTGTTGGTGATGAATCCTATGATGGTTGAGTCGTCCGCGTACTTGTACAAGTTGACGGAGCTGTGGTGGGATATGAGCTGGTTTGTGTAAAGGGAGAAAAGCCAGGGTGAGAGAACACAGCCTTGGGGGTGTGCCTGTACTGAGGAACAGAGGGGAGGATGTATTATTGTTGATCCTCACCCTCTGTTTCCTGTTCCAGAGAAAGCTGTGAATCCAGTAACAAATGCATGGGTCAATGTTCATGTCCAGTAATTTATTGAACAGTATGGCCGGGTTTATTGTATTGAATGCCGAGCTGAAATCCATGAACAGGATGCGGGCATATGTGTTTGCGGACTCCAGGTGGTTCAGAATGTGATGAGTTGCTAAGTTGACGGTGTCCTCAACTGACCTGTTGGGTCTGTATGCAAATTGGTATGGGTCCATGAGTGGAGTGGTGACAGTTTTCAGGTGATTGAGTATGATGCGCTCAAATGATTTCATGACTGCCGATGTCAAGGCAATGGGTCTGTAGTCATTGAGGCTGGAGATGGTCTTGGTCTTGGGAACCGGGATGATAATAGATTCTTTGAAGCAGCTGGGTACTGAGCTTTGACAGAGGGAGGTGTTGAAGATGTTGGTTAAAAACCCCAGCCAGTTCCGCAGCGCAGTGGTGGAGAACGGAGGGGCTGATGTTATCTGGGCCGGGGGCTTTATTCCTCTTAAGTCCCCTGAAGGTGCTCCTCACCTCCTCCTCGTAGATGATGAAATGGGGGGGGGGGGGGGAGGGGGTCGGGGGGAGATGGTGGTGGAGCCGGTGCCTGCTCAAACCTCCCATAGAAAAAGTTGAGTGTATCAGGAAGCTGATTGTCGCTGTCAGGTGTGGGGGTGGGTTTCTTTTTGTAGTTCGTCATGTTTTGGAGTTTTTTTCCAGATGAAACGTGTGTCACTAGTAGTGATTTGTTCTTCTAGTTTAGTGGCATAGTTGGATTTGGCTCTTCTTATAGCAGATCTCAGTTTGTATTTGGCAGCCATATATTCTTTGTTTCCTGCCAGATGAGCTGAATTTTTCTCCTTTCTTAATTTCTTAATGTCCTTGTTAAACCACGGTTTATTATTATTGTAGTGTTTGACTTTTTTGAGTGGTATGCATAGGTCCACGCAGTAATTGACGTATGACGTCACTGCAACGGTGACGTCGTGGAGGTCACCTGCAGCATGGAAAACATTCCAGTCTGTGCACGCGAAACAGCCCCGGAGTTTTTCGATGGCTTCAGGGGACCAGCACCGGACAAGTTTTGTTGGTATCTTGGAGGATTTAACTTTTTGCCTGTATTGTGGAATTAGCAGCAGCATTGCGTGGTCGGACCTGCCCAGCGGAGCCCTCGGGAATGCACGGTAAGCCTCTTTGATGGTAGTGTAGCAGTGGTCTAGCGTGTTGGTCCCTCTGCTGGGGCAAGTTACCTGCTGATGGTAGCCGGGGAGCTCAGATGACAAATTGGTCTGGTAATAGGCTCTGAACCACAGACTTGTGGACATTGGCTTTGTATGTTTGCACTATTATTGTTTGTTTGTTGTTATTTGTATGTGTATGTGTGTGTACATATGTGTATATGTGCATATGTGCATATATATATATATGTATATATACGCACACACATGTGGGAAGAGAACGAAGGGGGACCCGGCATGAGTGTATTTTGTAAAGGGCCTGTCCCACGAGCATGCGATTGCATGCGGCGAGCGCGGCCTAAAGGGCCTGTCCCACGAGCATGCGACCTGCATGCAGCGAGCACGACCAAACCGGAAGCGGGGGCCGCGCGGAGGTCGAGTGAGTGACGTGAAGTTCGAGCGAAGTCCGCGGGAAGTTCGCGCGTGATGTACAGGGCGTCGAGGTGTTGCGTACGGCGTCGAGGCGGCTGTGGGCTGACAGGTTTCTGGTTTGGTCGCGTTTGCCGCATGCTGTCGCATGCTCATGGGACAGGCCCTTTAAGTCGCGCTTGCCGCATGGAGTCGCATGCTGGTGGGACAGGCCCTTTACTCTGTCAGTGCCCTTTATGTGGCGTCTATTTGCATACCCTGCGCACGCAAGCAAAGAATTGCTCTGTGACTTGTCACATGTGACAATAAAGTAATCATCATTCATTCATTCATTCAGTCATTCATTCATTCATTCATTCATTCATTTATGGTGTCGGGTTATTCCCTGAACTTCATGTGTACACTCCCTCTTGCCGACCCAATCCCTCTCTCCTTCCGATCCCAACCAGTGAATCCACAGGTTAAGGTATCGTAACACTCCTCCCTGTCGAGATCTGAAACCCTTGGAACTGAGTGCAGCACAGGAACAGGCCCTTTGGCCCACAATGTACGTGCCGAACATGAGATGCCAATTTAAGAAGGGTCTCGACCCGAAACGCCACCCATTCCTTCTTTCCAGAGAGATGCTGCTTGTCCTGCTGAGTTATTCAAGCATTTTGTGTTCAGCCACGTTAAATTAATCTCCTCTGCCCGCACGTGTTTGAGTTTGAGTTAAGGGCCTGTTCCACCAGCATGCGACTGCATGCAGCGAGCGCGACCAAACCGGAAGCGGGGGCCGCGCGGAGGTCGAGTGATCCTGTACGAGTTGACGTGAAGTCCGAGCGAAGTCCGCGGGAAGTTCGCGCGTAACTTACAGCGTCAAAACGCTGCGTACGGCGTCGAGACGCTGCGCACGCCCGTCGAGGCGGTGCGTACGGCCTCAATGGGGCTGCGGGCCGGTAGGCCGTTGCCGTACAGAATTTTTGAACACGGTCAGTTTTTCGGAGCCCCACGCGATGTCGGGACCAACTCCATACACATCCGGCAATTGAAGTGGGACCGGCCCCGCGAGGCCGTACGGCTCAAGCGACCACGTTAGGTCGCGTTTGCCGCATGGAACCGCATGCTCGTGGGACAGGCCCTTTAGGACTTGACTGGACTTGATCTTCCACTGAATGTTATCACGTTTGTCTCTTTATTCTACATCTGTCCGCTGTGGACGGCTCGATTGTAATTGTGTATAATCTCCCCACTGACTGGATAGCACATAACAAAACGCTTTTCATTGTAACACTGACAATAATAAACTAAACTAAACCAAACTCAACTCTTTTTCTTGACAACGTTGATCTATTGTCAAGTGTACCGAGGTACAGTGAAAATCTTTTGTTGCGTGCTAACCAGTCAGCGGAAAGACAATACATGATTACTATAGAGCCGTCCACAGTGGTCAGAAGCAGGATAAAGGGACACCTCCAGACGATAAAGGGACACCTCCAGAACCAGGGGCCACAGTCGTAAAATAAAGGGAAGGTCATTTAAGACTGAGGTGAGAAAAAACTTTTTTAACCCAGAGAGTTGTGAATTTATGGAATTCCCTGCCACAGAGGGCCGTGGAGGCCAAGTCACTGGATGGATTTAAGAGAGAGTTGGTATGCCCTTGTCCCACTTAGGAAACCTGAACGGAAGCCTCTGGAGACTTTGCGCCCCACCCAAGGTTTCCGTGCGGTTCCCGGAGGTTTTTGTCAGTCTCCCTACCTGCTTCCACTACCTGCAACCTCCGGCAACAACCTGCAACCTCCTGGAACCGCACGGAAACCTTGGGTGGGGCGCAAAGTCTCCAGAGGTTTCCATTCAGGATTCCTAAGTGGGACAAGGGCATTAGAAAGAGCTCTAGGGGCTAGTGGAGTCAAGGGATATGGGGAGAAGGCAGGCACGGGTTACGATCAGCCATGATCACAATGAATGGCGGTGCTGGCTCGAAGGGCTGAATGGCCTCCTCCTGCACCTATTTTCTATGTTTCTATGTTTCTATGTTTAGTGCAAGACAACATTTAGTGCAAAATAAAGTCCAGTAAAGTCGATCAAAGATATTACGAGAGTCTCCAATGAGATAAATACTAGCTCAAGACTGCTCTCTAGTCTTAGATAGGATGGTTCAGTTACATAGAAACATAGAAACATAGAAAATAGGTGCAGGAGTAGGCCATTCGGCCCTTCGAGCCTGCACCGCCATTCAATATGATCATGGCTGATCATCCAACTCAGTATCCTGTACCTGCCTTCTCTCCATACCCCCTGATCCCTTTAGCCACAAGGGCCACATCTAACTCCCTCTTAATTATAGCCAATGAACTGGCCTCAACTACCTTTTATGGCAGAGAATTCCACAAATTCACCACTCTCTGTGTAAAAAATGATTTTCTCATCTCGGTCCTAAAAGACTTCCCTCATATCCTTAAACTGTGACCGCTTGTTCTGGACTTCCCCAACATGGGGAACAATCTTCCTGCATCTAGCCTGTCCAACCCTTTAAGAATTTTGTAAGTTTCTACAAGATCCCCCCTCAATCTTCTAAATTCTAGCGAGTACAAGCCAAGTCTATCCAGTCTTTCTACATATGAAAGTCCTGCCATCCCAGGAATCAGTCTGGTGAACCCTCTCTGTACTCCCTCTATGGCAAGAATGTCCTTCCTCAGATTAGGAGACCAAAACTGTACGCAATACTCCAGGTGTGGTCTCACCAAGACCCTGTACAAATGCAGTAGAACCTCCCTGCACTTATACTCAAATCCTTTTGCTATGAATGCTAACATACCGTTAACATAACATAACATTAGGACGACAGATGGCACAATGGGCTAAGTGTTCAGCTGGCGACCGGAAGGTAGCCGGTTCGAATCCCGCTTGGAGTGCATACTGTCGTTGTGTCCTTGGGCAAGACACTTCACCCACCTTTGCCTGTGTGTGAATGTGTGTGAGTGATTGGTGGTGGTCGGAGGGGCCGTAGGCGCAGATTGGCAGCCACGCTTCCGTCAGTCTGCCCCAGGGCAGCTGTGGCTACAGAAGTAGCTTACCACCACCGAGTGTGACTGAGGAGTGAATGAATAATGCGATGTAAAGCGCCTTGAGTATTAGAAAGGCGCTATATAAATCCCATCCATCACCTGCATGCTTACTTTCAATGACTGGTGTACCATGACACCCAGGTCTCGTTGCATCTCCCCTTTTCCTAATCGGCCACTATTCAGATAATAGTCTACTTTCCTGTTTTTGCCACCAAAATGGATAACCTCACATTTATCCACATTATACTGCATCTGCCATGCATTTGCCCACTCACCCAACCTATCAAAGTCACCAGTTGACTGATAATAACTGGGACGAAACTGTCCCTGTATCTGGAGGTGTGCGTTTTCACCTTACGTTGGATGGGAGAGGGGAGAAGAGGGAGTGGCGACTGGTCCTTGATGATGCTGCTGGCCTTGCCGAAGCAGCGTAAGGTGTAGATGGAGTCAATGGAAGGGAGGTCGGTTTGTGTGGTGGCCTGGGCTGCGTCTACAATTCGCTGCAATTTCTTGCGATCTTGCAGCAAAATGTCTTGCACGTGATCCATATCCCTCCATTCCCTGCATATTCATGCGCTTGTCCAAAAGCCTCATAAACGCCACTACTCTATCTGCCTCCACCAACACCCCTGGCAGTGCGCTCCAGGCACTGTGTAAAAAAAAGCGTGCCCCGCACATCTCCTTGAAATGATATTTTTAAGGATATCATGGATATTTTGAAGGCAGAGATAGACAACTTCTTGATTAGATTGGGTGTGAACAGTTGTGAATGGGGAGAAGGCAGGAAAATGGGATTAGGAGGCAGAGATCAACCCTGATTGAATAGAAACATAGAAACATAGAAAATTGTTGCAGGAGTAGGCCATTCGGCCCTTTGAGCCTGTACTGCCATTCAATATGATCATGGCTGATCATCCAACTCAGTATCCTGTACCTGCCTTCTCTCCATACCCCCTGATCCCTTTAGCCACAAGGGCCACATCTAACTCCCTCTTAAATATAGCCAATGAACTGTGGCCTCAACTACCTTCTGTGGCAGAGAATTCCACAGATTCACCACTCTCTGTGTGAAAAATGTTTTTCTCATCTCGGTCCTAAAGGATTTCCCCTTTATGGCGGAGTGGACTCGATGGGCCGAATGGCCTAATTCTACTCCTATAACTTGTGAACTTGTGAACGTGAATGCCCCCCCCCCCACTCTGACCTTAAAGTTATACCCTCGAGGATTCGATGTTTCCACCCTGGGTTTTGTCACTGTTTACCCTTTCATAATTCGTTCTTAGGTCTCCCCTCAGCCTCCAACACTGCAGGGAAAACAATCCAAGTTTTTCTGGATAAGGAACTGCAGACGCTGGTTTACACTGAAGATACACGCAAAGCGCTGGAGTAACCCAGCGGGCCAGGCAGCATCTGTGGAGAAAAAGGATGGGTGACGTTTCGGGTCGGAATCCTTCTTCAAGAGTCTGAAGAAGGGTCCCGACCCGAAAGGCCACCCATATTTTTTTCTTCACAGATGCTGCCCGACCGGCTTTTTGTATCTGTCTTCCAGTCTGTCCAATCTCCCCCTGTAGCTGATACCCTCTAATCCAGGCAGCATAGTTTGGGTGGCATGGTGGTGCAGACTCACTGCGCCAGAGGTCTGGGTTCGATCCTGACCACGGGCCAGTCTGTACGGAGTTTCTACATTCTCTCTGCGGCCTTTGTGGGTTTTCTCCGAGGTTGTCGGTCTCCAACGTACAGGTTTGTAGGTTAATTGGCTTTGTTATAATTGTAAATTGTCCTCATGTGTGTAGGATAGTGTTCGTGGACGGGGTGGTCATTTGTCGGTGTAGACTCGGTGGCTCAATGGGCCTGTTTCTGTGCTGTACAAGATGATTCCAGGAATGTGTGCGTTCAGATATGATGAACGTTTGATGGCATTGGGCCTCTATTCGCTGGAGTTTAGAAGGTTTGGGGGGAACCTCATTGAAATATACAGAATAATGAAAGTTAAAGATAGAGTGGATGTGGAGAGTATGTTTCCACTGGTGGGAGAGTCTAGGACCAGAGAGCACAGCCTCAGAATTAAAGGGCGCTCTTTTAGAAAGGATGTGAGGAGGGATTTATGTTGTCAGAGGGTAGTTAATCTGTGGAACTCATTGTCACAGAGGGCTGTGGAGGCCTAGTCAGTGGATATTTTTAAGGCAGAGATAGATAAGTTCTTGGTTAGAACGGGTGTCACTGGGTTATGGGAAGAAGGAGGTAAAATGTGAGTACGAGGCAAATATCAGTGAGGTAGACTAGAGAGTGGTGAGTCTGTGGAATTCTCACAGAGAGTGGTGAGTCTGTGGAATTCTCACAGAGAGTAGTGAGTCTGTGGAATTCTCACAGAGAGTGGTGAGTCTGTGGAATTCTCACAGAGAGTGGTGAGTCTGTGGAATTTTCACAGAGAGTGGTGAGTCTGTGGAATTCTCACAGAGAGTGGTGAGTCTGTGGAATTCTCACAGAATGCGGTGAGTCCGTGGGTGGTGGAGGCAGGTTCTCTGGATGCTTTCAAGAGAGAGCTAGATAGGGCTCTTAAAGATAGCGGAGTCAGGGGATATGGGGAGAAGGCAGGAACGGGGTACTGATTGGGGATGATCAGCCATGATCACACTGAATGGCGGTGCTGGCTCGAAGGGCCAAATGGCCTACTCCTGCACCTATTGTCTATTGTCTATTGTCTATTGACTCGATGGGCCGACTGGACTAAATCTACTCCTATAACTTGTGAACTTGTGATTAAAAAAATATACTGGTCAACATCCTCTGCACCCTTTCTAAAGCCCCCACATTCTTCCTTTAATGGCGGCGACCAGAACTCAAGTCCAAGTTCAAGTGAGTTTATTGTCATGTGTCCCTGATAAGACAATGAAATTCTTGCTTTGCTTCAGCACAACAGAACATAGTAGGCATTTACTACAAAACAGATCAATGTGTCCATATACCATAATATAAATATATACCCACATGAATAAATAAACTGATAAAGTGCAAATAACAGATAATGGGTTATTAATAATCAGAGTTTTGTCCGAGCCAGGTTTAATAGCCTGATGGCTGTGGGGAAGTAGCTATTCCTGAACCTGGTTGTTGCAGTCTTCAGGCTCCTGTACCTTCTATCTGAAGGTAGCAGGGAGATGAGTGTGTGGCCAGGATGGTGTGGGTCTTTGATGATACTGCCAGCCTTTTTGAGGCAGCGACTGTGATAAATCACCTTGATGGAAGGAAGGTCAGAGCCGATGATGGACGGGGCAGTGTTTACTTCTTTTTGTAGTATTTTCCTCTCCAGGGCGCTCAAGTTGCCGAACCAAGCCACGATGCAACCGGTCAGCATGCTCTCTGCACACAATACTCCAAATGCGGCCTGACCTTTCCTATAGAGACTTCCTGACGTACTCAATACCCCGACCGATGAAGGCAAGCATATTCTATGCGTTCTTCATCACTCTGCCTACATCAGTCTTTGTTTTTATTTTTGCTGATCTGTGCATGTTCCAACCATTGTTTAGAGGGATATGGGCCAAATGTAGGCACTGGGAGGGGAGAGCGGATAGAGGGGGGGAGAGAAAGAGAGGGGGGAAGGGAGAGGGAAAGAAAGGGAGGGAGGAGAGAAAGAGAAGGGGAGAGAGAGGGGGTGGAGAGATAAATGTGAGAGAGAGAGAGAGAGAGGGCGAGGAAAGGGGCAAAAACGATGAGTCGGCCTATAGGCAGGAGGTCCAGCTCCTAGCAGCATGGTGTGCTGACAACAACCTGGCCCTTAATTCCAAGAAGACCAAGGAGCTCATTGTAGACTTCAGAAAGTCTAGGGGCGGCACGCACACCCCCATCCACATCAACGGGACCGAGGTGGAACGTGTTTCCAGCTTCAGGTTCCTTGGGGTCAACATCTCCGATGACCTCTCTTGGACCCACAATCCCTCAACTCTGGTCAAGAAGGCTCACCAGCGTCTCTTCTTCCTGAGGAGACTGAAGAAGGTCCATCTGTCTCCACAGATTCTGGTGAACTTCTACCGCTGCACCATCGAGAGCATCCTTACCAACTGTATCACAGTATGGTATGGCAACTGCTCTGTCTCCGACCGGAAAGCACTGCAGAGGGTGGTAAAAATTGCCCAACACATCATCGGTTCCTCGCTCCCCTCCATTGAGTCTGTCCAAAGCAAGCGTTGTCTGCGAAGGGCCGCTCAGCATCGTCAAGGACTGCTCTCACCCCAACCCACAGACTGTTTACCCTCCTACCATCCGGGAGGCGCTACAGGTCTCTCCGTTGCCGGACCAGCAGGTCCAGGAACTGCTGCTTCCCTTCGGCTGTTACACTACTCAACACTGTACCTCGGTGACTGCCAATCACCCCCGCCCCCCCCCCCTCCCCGGGCACTCCTTCCCCCTGGAAAAAAATAATTGCACTACTATGACTGTATGTACGGAAATATATTTATTATTGCTCATATTCTAGGGAGATACTAACTGCATTTTGTTGTCTCTGTACTGTACACTGCACAATGACAATAAAGTTTGAATCTGAATCTGAATCTGAATCTGTGGTGGTGGGCCTGATCTCAGACAACGATGAGAGGGCCTACCGGGAGGAGGTGGCTGATCTGGCACTCTGGTGTCAGGACAACAGCCTCCTCTTGAATATCAAAAAAACTAAGGAGCTGATCGTGGACTTTAGGATGGCACATCATCCGAGGACGTACACACCATTGAGGATAAATGGGGATACTGTGGATAGGGTGAGTTGTTTTAAATACCTGGGAGTCCACATCTCTGAGGATATGACATGGACATCACACGCCGCAGCACTCGTAAGGCAAGGCAGCGCCTTTACCACCTCAGGCAATTGAGGAAATTCAGAGTGTCTCCGAGGATCCTCCAGTGCTTCTACTCAGCGGCTGTGGAAAGCATCTTGTCCGGAAATATTACCATCTGGTTTGGGAATTGCTCTGCCCAGGACAAGAAGGCTCTGCAGAGAGCAGCGCGTTCGGCCGAACGCACTATGGGAACTTCACTCGCCCCCCTGCAGGAACTATACATCAGGAGGTGCAACTCCAGAGCCAATAGAATCATGGGAGACCCCTTTCACCCCTGCAACGGACTGTTCCAGCTGCTACGGTCAGACAAACGCCTCCGTTGCCATGCTGTGAGAACGGAGAGGTTGAGAAGGAGTTTCTTTCCAGAGGCCATTAGGACTGTAAACTCCTATCTCACCAGGGACTAACTTTTACTGAACCACTCTACTGCTTTTTTTTAAAGTGCTGTTTTTTCCCTTTATCCTTCCGCCCACAATATTGAATATGTAAAAAAATATGTGATTCTGTTCCATTCTGTTTGTAGTTTGTTTGTTTGTCTTTTTGCACAAAGTCCGCGAGCATTGTCACTTTTCATTTCACTGCACATCTCGTATGTGTATGTGACGAATAAACTTGACTTGACTTGACTTGCCTTGAGTTCAGGTTCTGGTTCCGACGGTGCAGGAAGGATCTGACAGGGAGGGCTCCCCTCACCGCCTGCCAAGCCAGGTCTTGGTGCTTGTTGGTGAGTTGTAGCGATGAGGCATTTTGCCAGACAAGCTGGGCAGTCTGCTCTGGGAACCATGCCACAGGATCCATGGAGTCATTTCACTGCAGTGCCTGCAGGACGTTCCATGCTGACCACTGCCCGATGGACTTGTAGTCAAAGGTGTTGGTCTGGAAGAACATTTCCACAAACGACAGATGGGGCGACAATGTCCAGCTGACTGGCATATTTCATGGCATCTGCGCCAGGCCCATCCTTCACAACACCGGGGACAGGTAGAACCTCAACAGGTAGTGGCACTTGTTGCCCACGTGCCTTGGCTCTACACTCCGCCTGATGCAGCCACACACGAAGGTGGCCATCAGGGTGAGGGCGACGTTGGGCACGCATTTACCCCCCTATACATCAATGTTGTTGTCTTCCGGCTGCCAAACACTTTAATTTCACTTCCCATTCCCACACTGACCTTTCTGTCAGAGTGAGGACAAACGCAAATTGGCGGAACAGCACGTGATATTTCGCTAGGGCTGTTTACAGCCTAACGCTATTAATATAGCTTCCTCTAACTTCAAGTAGCCCTTGCTTCCCCCCACTCTCTCTGTGTCCGTCTCCCATCAAGTCATGATGGCTTCAAAGTCATCTTGTTGAGTCTCATTGTCTGAAAAGCATTTGCATCTTGTCTACAGCTAACAGTGGCCTAAGATAGACACGAAATGCTGGAGTAACTCAGCGGAACAGACAGCATATCCGGTAAGAAGAAATGGGTGATACTTAAACCCTTATAGCAAAAGAATTTGAGTATAAGAGCAGGGAGGTTCTCCCGCAGTTGTACAGGGTCTTGGTGAGACCACACCTGGAGTATTGCATACAGTTTTGGTCTCCTAATCTGAGGAAAGACATTCTTGCCGCAGAGGGAGTACAGAGAAGGTTCACTAGACTGATTCCTGGGATGTCAGGACTTTCATATGAAGAAAGACTGGATAGACTCGGCTTGTACTCGCTAGAATTTAGAAGATTGAGGGGGGATCTTATAGAAACTTACAAAATTATTAAGGGGTTGGACAGGCTAGATGCAGGAAGATTGTTCCCGATGTTGGGAAAGTCCAGAACAAGCAGTCACAGTTTAAGGATAAGGGGGAAATCTTTTAGGACTGAGATGAGAAAAACATTTTTCACACAGAGAGTGGTGAATCTGTGGAATTCTCTGCCACAAAAGGTAGTTGAGGCCAGTTCATTGGCTATATTTAAGAGGGAGTTAGATGTGGCCCTTGTGGCTAAAGGGATCAGGGTGTAAGGAGAGAAGGCAGGTACAGGATACTGAGTTGGATGATCAGCCATGATCATATTGAATGGTGGTGCAGGCTCGAAGGGGCGAATGGCCTACTCCTGCACCTATTTTCTATGTTTCTATGTTTCTGGTCGAGACCCTTCTTCAGACTGATGTCAGGGGAGAGGCAGATACATAGATAAGGAAGTGTAAGGTGTGAAAACAGGACAATGAGAATGGGTATCAAGAAAAATGTAGAATAGATCGTTGTGAGCAAACAGAGATAAAATGTAGTCAGAGACAGTAGAGTGGTCGGAAAACTGGGAAGGGGGGAGGGATGGAGAGAGACGGAAAGGAAGGGTTACTTGAAGTTAGAGAAGTCAATGTTCATACCGCTGCGGCGTAAGCTGCCCAAGCGAAATATGTGGTGCTGTTCCTCCAATTTGCGCTGGGCCTCACTCTGACAATGGAGGAGGCCCAGGACAGAAAGGTCAGTATGCGATTGGCCTGTTTCCTTCATCATCGTTACATTTTTGGATGTCTTTCATCTATTTGTACGATATCTCCCTACATCACCGTTTATGTCTCTGGTTTCCCTCTCACCCCAACTCACTGTTTGAAGAAAGGTCTCGACCCGAAATGTCACCCACTCCTTTTCTCCAAGGATGCTGCCTGACCCGCTGAGTTATTCCAGCTCTTTGTGTCTGTCTTAAACCAGCATCTGCAGTTCTTCCCTACACATTATCTGTATATATACCCGTCACATTTGACAACTAGATAGACTCGGCTTGTACTCGCTAGAATTTAGAAGACTGAGGGGGGATCTTATAGAAACTTACAAAATTCTTAAGGGGTTGGACAGGCTAGATGCAGGAAGATTATTCCCGATGTTGGGGAAGTCCAGAACAAGGGGTCACAGTTTAAGGATAAGGGGGAAATCTTTTAGATCTGAGATGAGGAAAACATTTTTCACACAGAGAGTAGTGAATCTCTGGAATTCTCTGCCACAGAAGGTAGTTGTGGCCAGTTCATTGGCTATATTTAAGAGGGAGTTAGATGTGGCCCTTGTGGCTAAAGGGATCAGGGGGTATGGAGAGAAGGCAGGTACAGGATACTGAGTTGGATGATCAGCCATGATCATATTGAATGGTGGTGCAGGCTTGAAGGGCCGAATGGCCTACTCCTGCACCTATTTTCTATGTTTCTATGTTTGTATGACCTCCCAAAACGCAGCTCCTCTCTCCTTGTCTTTGAGTTTAGTGTAATTCGGAATCCATTATCTCTGCACCTATCCAGCTAAATAATATTTTGCAATGAAAGCAATGTTTTTGAAACCCGGCCTCTGATAAACAGTGCTGGACACCTTCCTGCTCATCAGGAAACCATCTTGCGCAACCTCTCTCTGTTTCCTGCTTCTGACCCAACTTTCCTCCCACAGAACTCCTTCCTCATGTACTACAAGGTTCACCCTGCTATATAGAGCCACACACAGCACGGAAACATGTCGTTTGGCCTGGCTTGCCCGCGCCGACCAACATGCCCCATCTACACTAGTCCCACCTGCCCGCATTTGGCCCATATCCCTCTGATCCCTTCCTGTCCACGTACCTGTCCAAGTGTCATTTATATTTGGGGCGGCACGGTGGCGCAGCGGTAGAGTTGCTGCCTTAGTGTTTAAAGCGCCAGAGACCCAGGTTCGATCCCGACTTTGGGTGCTGTCTGTACGGAGTTTGTACGTTCTCCCTGTGACCATGTGGGTTTTCTCCGGGTGCTCCGGTTTCCTTCCACACTCCAAAGACGTACAGGCTTTTAGGTTTAGTAAAAATGTAAAAATTGTCCCTAGTGTGTGTAGGGTAGTGTTATTATGCCCCTGTCCCACTTAGGAAACCTGAGCGGAAACCTCTGGAGACTTGCAGCTGAGCACAGGGGGTATGGAGAGAAGGCAGGTACAGGATACTGAGTTGGATGATCAGCCATGAAGGGCCGAATGGCCTACTCCTGCACCTATTTTCTATGTTTCTATGTTTCTATGTCAGGCAGCAACTCTGGAGAACATGGATGGGTGACATTTTAGGTCAGACTGACAGGGTCTGATGAAGTGTTCCAACCCAAAACGTTACCCATCCTTTTTCTCCAGAGATGCTGCCTGACCCGCTACGTTACTTGGCACTTTGTGTCTGTCCCCTTTCACCCACAATGTCCATGCCGAACATGATGCCAAGACCAACTCTTATCTGCCTGCACGTGATCCTTACCCCTCCATTTCCTGCAAATCCACTCGCCTGTCCATAAGCCTCTTAAACGCCACTATCGTACTGTATCTGCCTCCACCCAGGGCCGGCTTTAAGCCGATTTGACCGATTGCCCCCAATTGGGCCCCGCGCCTAATGGGGGCCCCGCACTACTGTTCCGTATTTCGTACGGAGATACGAATTCTCTTTGTTAAATAAAGATTTTTTTTTAAATTCGCCATGCGGATTTTTTTTTTAAACGAACACGTATAACAAACGCTGCACGGCCATCAGACACAAACGATTTGTTAACTAGTACTGTTAGCACTTCTTAACATGAAGTAGTTAACAAGTTGTTATATCAATCTGCATCCATCCACATTCCTCAGTAAATGTTATTGTGTTTTGAATGAGTATTAATGACGCCGTGTTCATTTGAATAAAATTCACGCGGCGTCAATAATACTTGTTTAAAACACAATTACATTTACTGAGGAATGTAGATCGATGACACATTGAGAATTTCTTTAAACTCACCATCATGAGTGAGGGTCCCGGACCGCGAGAAGGGGCTTCTTCCTGGTGTGCAGGTTAGTCATTCACCTACCGACCCACGTTGTGTCTCCCTGTGTTTTGCTCTCCCCCTCCCTCCCTCTCTCCCGCTCCCCATCTCGTCTCTCTCTAGCTCTCCCACTCCCTCTCTATCACCCTGTCTCCTCAGCATTCCCGGAATCATTGACGTTTAGCGGTAGACAAACATGCTGGAGAAACCCAGCGGGTGAGGCAGCCGCCTTGACCGCTGAGTTCCTCCAGCCTGCACCCACACACAACTGACTGACTTCATCCACTTCACCACCAACTTCCATCCGGCACTCCAATACACCTGGACGATTTCCGACACTTCCCTACCATTCCTTGACCTCACCATCTCCATCGCAGGGGACAGACTCCTGACCGACATACATTACAAACCCACTGACTCACATGGCTTTCTGGACTACACGTCTTCCCACCCTGCCCCCTGTAAAGACTCCATCCCCTACTCCCAATTCCTCCGCCTACGCCGCATCTGTTCCCAGGATGAGACATTTCATACCAGGGCATCGGAAATGTCCTCGTTCTTCAGGGAACGGGGATTCCCCTCCGCCACCATAGATGAGGCTCACACCAGGGTCTCATCCATACCCCGTAACACTGCTCTCTCTCCCCATCCCCGCACACGCAACAAGGGCAGAGTCCCTCTGGTCCTCACCTTTCACCCCACCAGCCGGCAAATACAACACATAATCCTCCGCCATTTCCGCCACCTCCAACGTGACCCCACCACTCGCCACATCTTCCCATCTCCCCCCATGTCTGCCTTCCGCAAAGACCGCTCCCTCCGCAACTCCCTCGTCAATTCTTCCCTTCCCGCCCGCACCACCCCCTCCCCGGGCCCGTTCCGTTGCAACCGCAAGAAATGCAACAACGGTCCCTTCACCTCCCCCCTCGACTCCATTCAAGGTCCCAAGCAGTCGTTCCAGGTGCGACAAAGGTTCACCTGTATCTCCTCCAACCTCATCTACTGCATCCGCTGCTCTAGATGTCAGCTGATTTACATCGGTGAGACCAAGCGTAGGTTGGGCGACCGTTTCGCCGAACACCTCCGCTCAGTCCGCAATAACCTACCTGACCTCCCGGTGGCTCAGCACCTCAACTCCCCCTCCCATTCCCAATCCGACCTCTCTGTCCTGGGTCTCCTCCATTGCCAGAGTGAGCAACAGCGGAAATTGGAGGAACAGCACCACATATTCCGTCTGGGGTCCTTGCGTCCTTATGGCATCAACATTGAATTCTCCCAATTTGGCTAGCCCGTGCTGTCTCCTCCCCTTCCTTCACCCTCTAGCTGTCTTCTCCCACCCTCCCATCCGCCCGCCCTCGGGCTCCTCCTCCTCCTCCCCTTTTTCCTTCTTTCTTTCCCCACCCCCCATCAGTCTGAAGAAGGGTTTCGGCCCGAAACGTCGCCTATTTCCTTCGCTCCATAGATGCTGCTGCACCCGCTGAGTTTCCCCAGCAATTTTGTGTACCTTCGATATTCCAGCATCTGCAGTTCCCTTTTGAACACTCTGTGTTTATTGTTTGGCTCTGAAGTTGAAGGTGGCTCAGCGGGACGGGCAGCGGCTCTGGGGAGGGGGTTGCCTTTCTGGTCGAGACCCTTCTTCAGCCAATCACAAGTACTCTCACCGACGAGAGTTCAATTCAGTCTGAAGAAGGGTCTTCTCTCCAGAGTCGCTGCGCTGCCTAGCCTGCTGAGTTACTCCAGCTTTGTGTCTATCTTCAATTTCAGAGAAATACAATTTCTTACGGGGGGGCTTATAACGTCTCTAAACCCCTCTGGGACCCTCTGAACACCTCTAAACCCCGTCTATTCCCCCCTATTTCACTCTACAACACATCTGAACCCATCTGAAGCCCTCTAAACATCTCTAAACCGTTTAAACCCCTCTAAACTAGGAGGCTACAAGGTGACTTGTATAGGCTGGGTGAGTGGGCAAATGCATGGCAGATGCAGTATAATGTGGATAAATGTGAGGTTACCCACTTTGGTGGCAAAAACAGGAAAGTAGACTATTATCTGAATGGTGACTCGTTTTTTATGTGCCATACTTTAAGTTCCTTGTATATTGTGTAAAGACTGTTTTCTTCAAGTATCATTGCTCTTTGGATATATCGTGTTTTGTCACGTATTTAAGGATATATTGTGCTGTAACAACATAATTTTACAAAACATTAGTGTATAGAAAAAAACGAAACAGAAAGAGTGGGCTAATTAGCCATATAAATGACATATGACAGTGTGAATATTGTGCGTCTCCGAAGACGAAATAATGGTTGGTGAGTGATCAGCTGGTTCAGAATATACCGATTATTTATCGTGTTCCATGGATATTTATATATGTTTAGTGCATGATAATGATATGACAGTGTTAGAGAGTGTTTGGGATATCATAGAGAAAGACTACATAAGAACAGTACGAAATTAGCCTTGGAAATGGAAATATGTCTAGCATACGATCAGCTGTCATGAATGTAAACAATGCATCAAAAATGGCTTGTGGGTGGAATAGCTGATTCTGAATATAATGATTATTTTTCGTGTTCCATGGATACTTATATAGGGTAGTTTTTACTTTTGGGGAACGCACCGCATTACCGTCGGCAAATCCTTCAGCCCGGCGCCGCCAAATCATTCCGCCCGGGTAAGTAGATCCGCGACATGTGGCCTAAATTAATGTTATATTATGAAAAGTGCAATCGCAGGTTAGGTTTGGTTTGGTTTCGTTAGATGACTCAAAATTTATCTAGCGGTAGGTTTGGCTAGGAATCACCTGTTTGTAATGAATGTTTGTAATGAATGTAAACATAGCCTATTGGCTGAAGAACTTGAAGCTCTGAAAACTTTTCTTCCCTCCAGTATCATTAAGCCTCATGCTCTGTTTGAATACCTGGTAGTAAACAATCGATTTACAGCATTTCCTAATGTTTTTATTGCTTTGAGGATTTACTTAACAATGCCTGTAACAGTCGCATCAGGTGAAAGAAGTATTTCAAAACTAAAACTGATTAAAACATACTTACGGTCAACAATTTCACAAGAGAGACTAAACAATTTGGCAATGATATCTATAGAAAATGACATTGCTAAAACCATTGACCTTGAAAATATTTTGAGAGACTTTGCAAATAAAAAAGGCAGAAAAGTATTTTTCTAAAAGACCTGTGTATAAGCAGTATGTCTGTAATTGCCTTACTTTGTATTAAAAAAAATAAAACTTACATATAGTTTTTCAAAATTTTAGTATATCAAGCATTTAATGTTTTTTTTTGGTTAAAGACGAGCATACTACACGAAATATAAACATACATAAATTTTTACTTTTGTAGAGTAGGGGCCCCGCCATCAGTTTTCTAATTGGGCCCCGCAATTCCTAGCACCGGCCCTGCCTCCACCACCACCCCTGGCAGCGCGTTCCAGGCACCCACCACCTTCTGTGTAAAAAATACTTGCCCTGCACATCGCCTTTAAACTTTACCCCTCTCACCTTAAAGATAGGTCCTCTAGTATTTGATATTTCCATCCCAGCAAAAAAAGGTTCTGATTATCTACCCTATCTGTGCCTCTCGTATTTTAAAATTCTTCTGTCAAGTCTCCCCTCAACCTCTGGCGTTCCAGAGAAAACAAACCAAGTCTGTTCAACCTCTCCCTGTAGCTGAAGCCCTCTAATCCAAGCAGCATTCTGGCCTAATTCAGCTCCTATAACTAATTAACTTAGTTTAGTTTAGTTTAGTTTGACGTGGTTGTAGAGTTTCTGCCTTACAGCACAGGAGATGCAGGTTTGGGATGGAAACAGGCGGATCGCACGGGCCAGCGATCCTCGTACACTAATAGAAACATAGAAACATAGAAAATAGGTGCAGGAGTAGAGGCCATTCGGTCCTTCGAGCCTGCACCGCCATTCAATATGATCATGGCTGATCATCCAACTCAGTATCCTGTACCTGCCTTCTCTCCATACCCCCTGTACCCTTTAGCCACAAGGGCCACATCTAACTCCCTCTTAAATATAGCCAATGAACTGGCCTCAACTACCTTCTGTGGCAGAGAATTCCACAGATTCCACGAGATGAGAAAAACAGAAAACAGAAAAAAAAAATTCTCATCTCGGTTCTAAAGGATATCCCCCTTATCCTTAAACTGTGACCCCTTGTTCTGGACTTCCCCAACATCGGGAACAATCTTCTTGCATCTAGCCTGTCCAACCCCCTAAGAATTTTGTAAGTTTCTATAAGATCCCCCCTCAATCTTCTAAATTCTTGTGAGTACAAGCCGAGTCTATCCAGTCTTTCTTCATATGAAAGTCCTGACATCCCAGGAATCAGTCTGGTGAACCTTCTCTGTACTCCCTCTAAGGCAAGAATGTCTTTCCTCAGATTTGGAGACCAAAACTGTACACAATATTCGAGGTGTGGTCTCACCAATACCCTGTACAACTGCAATAGATCCTCCCTGCTCCTATACTCAATGCCCCTGTCCCACTTAGGAAACCTGAACGGAAACCTCTGGGAACTTTGTGCCCCACCCAAGGTTTCCGTGCGGTTCCCGGAGGTTTTTGTCAGTCTCCCTACCTGCTTCCACTACCTGCAACCTCCGGCAACCACCTGCAACCTCTGGCAACCGCACGGAAACCTTGGGTGGGGCGCAAAGTCTCCAGAGGTTTCCGTTCAGGTTTCCTAAGTGGGACAGGGGCATTACACCATCCTACACACATTAGGGACAATTTACATGTATACCAATCCAATTAACCTACAAACCTGCCATGATCACAATGAATGGCGGTGCTGGCTTGAAGGGCCGAATGGCCTCCTCCTGCACCTATTTTCTATGTTTCTATGTTTCGGTGTCTTGGGAGTGTGGGACGAAACCGAAGATCTCTTAGAAAACCCATGTGGTCACGGGGAGAACGTACACCTCTGTACAGACAGCACCCGTAGTCGGGATAGAACCCGGGTCTCTGGCGCTTTAGGTAGTAGCTCTACTGCTGCGCCACCGTGCTGCCCAACTAAACTAAACTAAACTAATCTAAGATAATTTAAACTAAACTAAGCTAATCCAGGCAGCATTCTGGTGAACCTCCTCTGCACCCTCTCCAAAGCCTCCACATGCTTCCTGTAATGAGGCGACTAGAACTCAAGTCAAGTGAGTTTATTGTCATGTGTCACAGATAGGACAATGAAATTCTTGCTTTGCTTCAGCACACAGAACATAGTAGGCATTGACTACAAAACGGATCAGTGTGTCCATATACCATAATATAAATATATACACACACGAATAAATAAACTGATAAAGTGCAAATAACAGAAAATGGTTATTAATAATCAGAGTTTTGTCCGAGCCAGGTTTAATAGCCTGATGGCTGTGGGGAAGTAGCTATTCCTGAACCTGGTTGTTGCTGTCTTCAGGCTCCTGTACCTTCTACCTGAAGGTAGCGGGGAGATGAGTGTGTGGCCAGGATGGTGTGGGTCTTTGATGATACTGCACACAATGCTCCAGACCGCGTGCGGTTGGTGGGTTAGAGCTGACCACATCTCGGTGGGAGGACAGTGAGCATTGTTGCGTCTCTGGTCTGACACTGAGTCTGAGTCAGACTGTGTTGGGTGTCTCTAGTCGTGGCCACTTCCACAGAATAGCAACACCTCTCCATTCTGTAAACAGTGTGGTCAGTGCTCAGCTGTAAGTCACAGCCATCGGCCGATAGGATCTAGGCTGGTGTTGTGTTTTTTTTTAGTCAAGTTCAGAGATTCAACTCGGAAACAGGCCCTTCGGCCCACCGAGTCCATGCCGACAAACAATCCCCGCGCACTAACACCTTAAGGGCCTGTCCCACGAGCATGCGACGCCATGCGGCAAGCGCGACCTAACGTGGTCGCTTGAGCAGTACGGCCCTCACGGGGACGGTCCCACTTCGATCGCCGGAGCCGTATGGAGTTGTGCGGAGCTGGTCCTGACATCGTGCGGGGCTTCGAAAAACTGACAGTGTTCAAAAATTCCGCGCAGCAATGGCCTGCCGGCCCGTAGCCGCCTCGACGCCGTACGCAGCATCATGGCGCCATACGTCACTCACGAACTTCCCGCGGACTTCGCTCGAACTTCACGTCACTCACTCGACCTCCGCGCAGCCCCCGCTTCCGGTTTGGTCGCGCTCACCGCATGCAGGTGCATGTTGGTGGGACAGGCCCTGTACGGGGATCACTCGACCTCCGCGCAGCCGCCGCTTCCGGTTTGGTCGCGCTTGCTGCATGCAGGTCGCATGCTCGTGGGACAGGCCCTTTATACACACGAGGGAGAATTTACATTTATACATAAGTCAACGTTCTCATTCTCTCTGTACGTTCTCCCGCTGAGCTCATAGAGGGTTTTCTCCGGGTGCTCCGGTTTCCTCCCACACTCAAAATTGTGAATTATCCCTAGTCATAGAATCATAGGTCAATGTGTGGAAACAGGCCCTTCGGCTCAACTTGCCCACACCGGCCGACATGTCCCTGCTACACTAGTCACACCTGCCCGCGTTTGGCCCATATCCCTCTAAACCTGTCCTATCCATGCGCCTGTCTAAATGTTTCTTAAATGTTGTGACAGTCCTTGTCTCAACTACCTCCTCTGGCTGCTCGTTCCATACACCCACCAGCACCCTTTGTATGAAAAGGTTACCCCTCAGATGGCGATGAAATCTTTCCCTCTTCACCTTAAACCTATGTTAGAGAGGACTCTCTCTAACTTCTACAGGTGCACAGTAGAGAGCATGCTGACCGGTTGCATCGTGGCTTGGTTCAGCAACTTGAGAGCCCTGGAGAGGAAAAGACTACAATAAGTAGTAAACACTGCCCAGTCCATCATCGGCTCTGACCTTCCTTCCATCGAGTGGATTTATCGCAGTCGCTGCCTCAAAATGGCTGGCAGTATCTTCAAAGACCCACACCATCCTGGCCACACACTCATCTCCCTGCTACCTTCAGGTAGAAGGTACAGGAGCCTGAAGACTGCAACAACCAGGTTCAGGAATAGCTACCCCACAGCCTTCAGGCTATTAAACCTGGCTCGGACAAAACTCTGATTATTAATAACCCATTATCTGTTATATGCACTTTATCAGTTTATTTATTCATGTGTGTATAAATTTATATAATGGTATATGGATACACTGATCTGTTTTGTAGTCAATGCCTACTATGTTCTGTTGTGCTGAAGCAAAGCAAGAATTTCATTGTCCTATACAGGGACACATGACAATAAATTCACTTGAACTTGAACTTGATCCTTGATTACTCTACTCTGGGACAGAGACACTGTGCATCCATCCGATCTATTCCCCTCGTAATTGTATACATTGTGTAGGATAGCGCTAGTGTGCGGGGTGATCACTGGTTGACACGGACTCGTTGGGCCGAAGGCCTATTTCCACACTGTTTCTCGAAAGTCTGAAGTCTCCATGTCTTCCTCTGGCATTGCAGTTCACAACTCTTCCCTCCTAATCTCATATGTTAGTCTCTTTTTCAACTGGGTTTTGCCCAACCATCGGCCCACCACCCCCACCCCGCACCTGTATCCACCTATCACTCGCCTGGTTTGTCCCGCCCCCACCCGCTTTCTCCCTCCCTCCTTCCACAATCAATCTGATGAAGAGAAACGTCACCTTTCCATTTCCGTCCACAGATGCTGCCTGACCCCTCGAGTTAGTCCAGCACTTTGTGCCCATTGCTCAAGATTCTAGTATCTTGAGTAAAATCATAAGATGTAGGAGTGGAATTAGGCCATTCGGCCCATCTATTGAACATCCATTCAATAAGGGGGGGGGGGGCCGCACGAAGGCTGCCTCGCCAACGGTCTGACTGTCTTTTCCTTCTTTTGTGTTTATAGTTTGTTGTAAAATGTTTTAGTTTTGTATTATGTGGGTGGTGGTGGGGGTGGGGTGGGTGGTGGTTGGGGAAACGTTTTAAATCTTTCCTCGACGGAGATGCGACTTTTTCCATGTCGTATCTCCGTCCACACTGCGGCCTAACATTGTGGAGTTGGCGGCCTCTTGTTTGGGACGTCTACAGCTCCAAACCGCGGAGACTGTGGACTTTAACATCTCAGAGCGGGCGATCCCTTTGCCGGGGTCGTCGGCCTTTGATGCTCCAACCTGCGGGAGCTGCGGACTTTAACATAGAAACATAGAAACAGAAAGATCATTTTTATAGCATTTATTCGACCTATTAAAGACATCGGAAGCGTTTTCCAGAATTTGATTAAAGTATTTAATTTCTTAAGTAGGGGACTATAATTTGCATTAAACTATTAAAAATAGCTTGATATTTTCTAGTGATTTCGATTCCCAAATATTTAAATTTTTCTGTAGCTATTTTAAAAGGGAATTTTGAGAGGTGTGTCGAGTCTTTCGGTTTTATCGACATATTTTCACTTTTATTCCAATTTATTCTGTATCCTTAGAAAGATCCAAAATCCTCAATTAGATTTAATATGTTTGGTATACTTTTCTTTTCTATGGTCTATTTCTTAACTTTTTTCCCTAACTTTTTGTCTAATGGGCTTTTCTTTTTGATCACTCTTTTACACTAACACGACTCTTTCTCACTTTCTTTTCTTTCTATATTTCTATCTTTCCTTAAAGCTTAAAAAATGAAGGGGTACAATAAATGTCATAAGATATATGTGGCTTGTACTACTGTAATTTACTGTACTTCTAATAAATTTTAAAAAAACCCATAGAAACATAAAAAAAAGGTGCAGGAGGAGGCCATTCGGCCCTTCGAGCCAGCACCGCCATTCATTGTGATCATGGCTGATCGTCCCCTATCAATAACCCGTGCCTGCCTTCTCCCCATATCCCTTGACTCCACTAGCCCCTAGAGCTCTATCTAACTCTTTCTTAAATCCATCCAGTGACTTGGCCTCCACTGCCCTCTGTGGCAGGGAATTCCATAAATTCACAACTCCCTGGGTGAAAACGTTTTTTCTCACCTCAGTCTTAAATGACCCCTTTATTCTAAGACTGTGTGGCCCATGGTTCTGGACTCGCCCAACATTGGGAAAATTTTTCCTGCATCTAGATTGTACAGTCCTTTTATAATGTTATATGTTTCTATAAGATCATCCCCTCGTCCTTCTAAACTCTAGTGAATACAAGCCTAGTCTTTTCAATCTTTCCTCATATGACAGTCCCGCCATCCCAGGGATCAATCTCCTGAACCTACGCTGCACTGCCTCAATCACAAGGATGTCCTTTCTCAAATTAGGAGACCAAAACTGTACACAATACTCCAGATGTGGTCTCACCAGAGCCGTATACAACTGCAGAAGAACCTCTTTACTCCTAGATCTCTGAGATCTACGTTTTCCTCCCACACTCCAAAGACGTGCAGGTTTGCAGGTCAATTAGCTGGGTATAAATATCCAACGGTCCCCAGTGTGCGTAGGATAGTATCAGTGTATGGGGTGATTGTTGGTCGGTATGGACTCGAAGGGCCTGTTTCTAAACTAAATTCAATTAAACCTGGAGCCCAGAACTCAAATACGCAATAATGTTTGCGCATTTTTCCAAACTGCAGATGATATTGACTGAAAGATCTTACTGAAACCGGAAACCTTCCGTTAAGCCACGACGGTATGGACCTGACATCTGCTTCCACCTCATCACTGACCGGTCTTTCTGTTTCCGTAGCTAACCACATATCTGTTGTTGCGACAGTACCTTACCCCACAGAGCTGTGATGTGCTCGACATACACATATGGAGTGTGTGAGGTTGCAGCCCCTGTTCAAATACTGAAAGAGGCTGCTCCTTAAGGGCCTGTCCCACGAGCATGCAACTGCATGCGGCAAGCGCGACCAAACCGGAAGCGGGGGGCGCGCGGAGGTCGAGTGATCCCCGTACAGGGGCTGTCCCACGAGCATGCGACTGCATGCGGCGAGCGCGACCAAACCGGAAGCGGGGGCCGCGCGGAGGTCGAGTGATCCCGTACGAGTTGACGTGAACTTTGAGCGAAGTCCGCGGGAAGTTCGCGCGTGACGTACGGTGTCTAGGAGCTGCGTACGACATCGAGGTGGCTGCGGGCCGGCAGGTCGTTGCCGCGCGGAATTTTTGAACACGGTCAGTTTTTTGAGCCCCGCGTGATGTCGGGACCAGCCCCGCTCAACTCCATAGGGCTCCGACGATCGAAGTGAGACCGGCCCCGCGAGGCCGTATGGCTCAAGCGACCACGTTAGGTCGCGCTTGCCGCATGGAGTCGCATGCTCATGGGACAGGCCCTATATCTTCTGACTTCACTTCACACCCACCACCCTCATCTTTGGACAGTCTGCGCGTAAGGAAGAGGGTAGGGCTGGAGATGTCCCGGTTGGGTTTCATCCTTGTCCTGGCCAAGCTGGCCATCCGCGAGTCACGGCGCCAGGCGGAAGAGGGCTCTGCCCGAGCCGGCTGCCCGCCCCTTTTCCGGGTGGCACTAGAGAGGGGCTAGGCGTTGTCCATGGGCACCCTGGGGGATTTCCGGGAGCGCTGGGGGGTGGAATACATCCTTAATAAGGATGGGGAAATAGTTATTCAATGGTATATTTGGAATGGTACAAATTTCTTAAGGGGTTGGACAGGCTAGATGCAGGAAGATTGTTCCCGATGTTGGGGAAGTCCAGAATAAGGGGTCACAGTTTAAGGATAAGGGGGAAATCTTTTAGGACTGAGATGAGAAAAACATTTTCCACACAGAGAATCTGTGGAATTCTCTGCCACAGAAGGTAGTTGAGGCCAGTTCATAGGCTATATTTAAGATGGAGTTAGATGTGGCCCTTGTGGCTAAAGGTCTCAGGTGGTATGGAGAAAAGGCAGGTACAGGATACTGAGGGATGATCAGCCATGATCATATAAAATTGGCGGTGCAGGCTCTAAGGGCCGAATGGCCTTCTCCTGCACCTATTTTCTATGTTTCTATATTGAAGAGTATTTGTTTGATGTACTACGGTGGTGGGTTTTATTTTGAATTATATCGTTTTGTACATATTATTGTAAATAATTGAATAAATGATTTTTGGTTAAAATAAAAAAGAAACAGTTGTGTTCTCTGTACTTCCTTGCATCCCACACGCTGAAGTTCCTGCTGTTACAATCGAACACACCTCAGCCTACCACAACTCACTCACGGTCCCGTAGATCACAGCATGGTTTGGGAACAGCTCCATCCAAGACCGCAAGAAATCACAGCGAATTGTGGACGTGGCCCAGACCATCACACACATAAACCAAACCTCCCTTCCATCAACTCCATCTACACATCACGCTGCCTCGGTAAGGCCAGCAGCATCATCACGGACCAGTCTCACCCCGGCCACTCCCTCTTCTCCCCTCTCCCATCGGACAAGAGGTACAGAAGTGTGAAAACGAACGCACACACACCTCCAGATTCAGGGACAGTTTCTTCCCAGCTATTATCAGGCAACTGAACCATCCTACCACAACCAGAGAGCGGTCCTGAACTACTATCTACCTCATTGGTGACCCTCGGACTATCTTGATCGGACTATGCTGGCTTTACCTTGCACTAAACGTTATTCCCTTATCATGTGTCTATACACTGTAAATAGATCGACTATAATCATGTATTGTCTTTCCGCTGACTGGTTAGCACGCAACAAAAAGCTTTTCACTGTACCTCGGTACACATGACAATAAACTAAACTGAAAGAGTTGGTTCTCCCCCCTCCCAACAGTGGTCCCACTAAACCGTGTCCCAAAACCTACGTGAAGAGTCTAAACACGGGACCTGAAATGTCACCCATTCCGTTTTCTCCAGAGATGTTGCCCGACCCACTGAGTTACTCCAGACTGAAGAAGGATCTCAACCTGAAAAGTCACCGTTTCATGTTCTCCAGAGATGCTGCCAGAGCCGCTGAGTTACTCCAGCAGTGTTTGGACGTAACCTTAGACTTATAGGTACAGCGTGGAAACAGGCCGTTCAGCCCATCGAGCCTGCACCGACCAATGATCAAGCCGACACAAACACTACCCTACACACACCACGGACAATTTACACATTTTCCCGGTCAATTAACCTGTTTGTCTTTGGAGTGTGGGAGGAAACTGGAGCACCCGGAGAAAACCCACGCAGGTCACAGGGAGAACGTACAGACTCCTTACAGACAAGCGCCTGTGGCCAGGATCGAACCCGGGTCCCTGGCACTGTGAGGCAGCAACACTACCTCTGCGCCACCATGCCACCCGTCTATCTTTCACCTTATATATAGACACATAGTGCTGGAGTAACTCAGCGGGACAGGCAGCATCTCTTGAGAACGTGGATAGGTGAGTTTTCAGGTTCAGACTGAAACGTCGCCTATCCATGTTCTACAAAAATGCTGCCCAACACATTGAATTACTCCAGCACTGTGTCTTTTTTTTGTGAACCAGCATCTGCAGTTTCTTGTTTCTACATGAACAGAGAGTCATAGAGCGATATAGTATGGAAACAGGCCCTTCGGCCCAACTTGCCCACACTGGCCGTTATACATGTCCCAGCTACACTAGTCCCACCTGCCTGTGTTTGGTCCATATCCCTTCAAACCTGTCCTATTCATGTACCCGTCTAACTGTTCCTTAAACGTTGTGATAGTCCCTGCCTCAACTACCTCCTCTGGCAGCTCGTTCCATACACCCACCACCCTCTGTGTGAAAAAGTTACCCCTCAGATTCCTATTAAATCTTTTCCCCTTCACCTTGAATCTATGGTCCTCGAATCCCCTACTCTGGGCAAGAGACTCTGTGCATCTACCCTCTATTCCTCTGATGAGCCAGTGTAGAGGGAGTTTCACTCAGTGCCTACCTCGTGCTGTCCCTGCTGTGTGTGTGTGTGTGTGCGCACGCGTGTGTGTGTGTGACAGGGCGGTGTAGAAGGAGATTCACTCTTGAGTCAGTCCCTTTTTTTTAAATTAAATTAAATTTATTCAGCTATTTACAATTGTATTTACACATGAACCCATAACAAAAGACCCACAACCAAACATCACATGACTAGACACAAAATGCTGGAGTAACTCCGCTGTATCTCTGAATCCAACTACACTAAAGATGCAGCCTGTCCGGCTGCATCTTTAGTGTAGTTGGATTCAGAGATACAGCGCGGAAACAGGTCCTTCCGGCCCATCGCGGTGTGTCCAAAGGGCCTGTCCCACGAGCATGCGACTGCATGCGGCAAGCTCGACCAAACTGCGCGGAGGTCGAGTGAGTGACGTGAAGTTCGAGTGAAGTCCGCGGGAAGTTCGCGCGGGACGTACGGCGTCGAGGCAGCTGCGGGTCAACAGGCCGTTGCCACGTGGAATTTTTGAACACGGACAGTTTATCGGAGCCCCGCGCGATGTCGGGACCAGTTCCGCACAACTCCATATGGCTCTGGCGATCGAAGTGGGACCGGCCCCGCGAGGCCGTACGGCTCAAGCGAACACGTTAGGTCACGCTTGCCGCATGCAGTCGCATGCTCGTGGGACAGGCCCTTAACCCTCCAGTAGTGCAGGTGCCCAAAAGGGGCTGCTCCTTGCCTTCTGGCTGCACCATCCTCATCTTTGGACACCCTGTGCGTAGGGGAGAGGGTAGGGCTGAAGATGTCCTGGTTGGCTTGCTCCTGGGCCTGGCCAAGCTGGCCATCCGCGAGTCACGGCTCACGGCAGAAGAGTGGTCATGTCCGCACCCGGGTGGTGTTAGAGAGGGACTATGCGCTGTGCATGGGCGCATTGGGGGATTTCCGGGAGCGCTGGGCACCGCAGGGGGTGGAATACATCCTTAATAAGGTTTGTGAAAGTTATTTAATATTTAGAATTTAAGAATATTTGTTTAAATTTGTCTGCTGTTTGGTTTGTTCTGTATTGTACTTATCATTTTGCAAAATAATTGATTTAAATTAATTTTGGTGTCGATTAAATAAAAGAAAAGAGAAAGAAAGCCAGTGTCGAGGGAGCTTCACTCCGTGTCCAACCCCTGCTGTCACTGCCCTTTTTTTAACACAAATAATTTTATTCAGAAACAAAACAAACTTAGAAATAAAGTAACACGATCAAAACTGCCTTTGCTGCAGTTTATAAAACATAAAAACATAGAAAATAGGTGCAGGAGTAGGCCATTCGGCCCTTCGAGCCTGCAGCGCCATTCAATATGATCATGGCTGATCATCCAACTCAGTATCCTGTACCTGCCTTCTCTCCATACCCCCTGATCCCTTTATCCACAAGGGCCACATCTAACTCCCTCTTAAATATAGCCAATGAACTGGCCTCAACTACCTACTGTGGCAGAGAATTCCAAAGATTCACCACTCTCTGTGTGAAAAATGTTTTCCTCATCTCGGTCCTAAAAGATTTCCCCCTTATCCTTAAACTGTGTGACCCCTTGTTCTGGACTGCCCCAACATCGGGAACAATCTTCCTGCATCTAGCCTGTCCAACCCCTTACGAATTTTGTAAGTTTCTATAACGACAGTCATCAGTTTTAAAATAATGTCGTCAACATAAGTATTGCATTCGACCTTCCGCAGCGACCAGCAGGCCTCCAAAGTCCCCGTGGACACTGCGTGTTCCCTCTCCAGGGACACGTAGGCCCAGAAAAGGGCAGGCAGTCAACCCCGGTGTGGTCGTCGACTAGCTGCTGCCTGGACCCGCAATTGGCCATCTTGGGAGATACCCCCCTCCTTCCTCCCGATCCTCCACCCTCTGTACCGGGAGCCCAAATATCAGGGCTAAAATGTTGCCAAAACGTGAGGAGCAGCCCCTCCAGATAGTCGAACAGGTGCTGCAACCTCTCACACTCCATGTAACATAGAAACATAGAAAATAGGTGCAGGAGGAGGCCATTCGGCCCTTCGAGCCAGCACCGCCGTTCATTGTGATCATGGCTGATCATCCCCTATCAATAACCCGTGCCTGCCTTCTCGCCATATCCTTTGACTCCACTAGCCCCTAGAGCTCTATCTAACTCTCTCTTAAATCCATCCAGTGACTTGACCTCCACTGCCGAACATTGGGAATTCCATAAATTCACAACTCTCTGGGTGAAAAAGTTTTTTCTCACCTCAGTCTTAAATGACCTCCCGTTTATTCTAAGACTGTGTGGCCCCTGGTTCAGGACTCGCTCAACATTGGGAACATTTTTCCTGCATCTAGCTTGTCCAGTCCTTTTATAATTTTATATGTCTCTATAAGATACCCCCTCATCCTTCTAAACTCCAGTGTACATAAGGAACACGCTCTTCCTCACCGCTGAAGTGTCAGGCGGCAGGTGAGTCCGTGAACCGGCTCAGGTACCTGTTACAGGCTTCCGCTCTAAGCAACACTCTCCACCACAGGCCCCCGATGTCATATAGTCCCTGCTTTGGGTATGTGTGTGTGATAGAAACATAGAAAATAGGTGCAGGAGTAGGCCATTCGCCCCCTCGAGCCTGCACCACCATTCAATATGATCATGGCTAATCATCCAACTCAGTATCTTGTACCTGCCCTCTCTCCATACCCCCTGATCCCTTTAGCCACAAGGGCCACATCTAACTCCCACTTAAATATAGCCAATGAACTGGCCGCAACTACCTTCTGTGGCAGAGAATTCCAGAGATTCACCACTCTCTGTGTGAAAATTTTTTTTCTCATCTCGGTCCTAAAAGATTTCCCCCTTATCCTTAAACTGTGACCTCTTGTTCTGGACTTCCCCAACATCGGGAACAATCTTCCTGCATCTAGCTTGTCCAACCCCTTAAGAATTTTGTTAGTTTCTATAAGATCCCCCCTCAATCTTCTAAATTCTAGCGAGTACAAGCCGAGTCTATCCAGTCTTTCTTCATAAGAAAGTCCTGACATCCCAGGAATCGGTCTGGTGAACCTTCTCTGTACTCCCTCTATGGCAAGAATGTCTTTCCTCAGATTAGGAGACCAAAACTGTACGTAATACTCCAGGTGTGGTCCCACCAAGACCCTGTACAACTGCAGTAGAACCTCCCTGCTCCTATACTCAAATCCTCTTGCTATGACTGCCAACATACCATTCGCTTTCTTCACTGCCTGCTGCACCTGCATGCCCACTTTCAATGACTGGTGTACCATGACACCCAGGTCTCGTTGCATCTCCCCTTTTCGTAATTGGCCTCCATTCAGATAATAGTCTACTTCCCTGTTTTTGCCACCAAAGTGGATAACCTCACATTTATCCACATTATACTGTGATGGGATGCGGAGGGAGATTCTCTCTGTGTCTATCTCCAAGGAGCACACGCGTGTCCTGGTTGGGTCGCTCCTAGGCCTTGCCAAGCTGACCATCCGCCAATCACGGCAACAGGCAGAAGAGGGCTGTGCCCGAGCCGGCTGCCTGCCCCTTTTCCGGGGTTTCGTCCGCGCCTGGGTGGCACGAAAGAGGGACTACTCGCTCTCCAACGGGCACTGTGGGGCATTTCCGGGACCGCTGGGAGTAGAATGTATCCATGACAAGGATTGTAAAATAGTTGTTTTGGTGTGTAAAAATTTGGGAATATTAATTTAGACAATTGAGTGATTTTGTATTATGCTGGTGGGCATGTATTGCATTGTATATATTATTGCAATAATTGATGAAATTAATTTTTGTTAAAAAAAAGAACATTATTATGACAGATGAAATATGTCTCTTGGGCCATAAGCTGACAAGCAGCCCCTCTTGGAGGGAGTTCGATTGGAAAATTAAAATTTGAGTATTTAGGACACCTCTAGTGCTGGCAAGATACAGTAACACCTCAAATTTATGCTGGAGACAATGTGGGAAGATTGGTGATCACACACATATTTTTTGGGATTGTCCCAAATTGTACCAATACTGGAGAGACATCCAGGTAGAGATTAAATTAATTCTGGGAGTGGATCTACCTTTGGAACTGGCTTGTTTCATATTAGGAGATACTCCAGCAGCGACAGATATTCAAAATCAGAAACATTTGCTTGGGGTGATGCTGTTGATTGCTAAAAAGATGATAACAGTGCTATGGAGAAAGGAAATGCCACCGAATGTTCAACAGTGGAGGGAAAAATTGAAAAATGTATACTTGATGGAAAGTATAACGGCCAAACTCCAGTTGAGGACTGATGCCTTTAATATTATATGGAAGCCGGTACTATTACAAATGCCAAGAATGATTAAAGATATGAATTGATGAGCTTGCTTTGGTGCCTGTGAATAAGATGCTTCTATGATAGAATGTTAACATGATCTGATGCGATGCTAATAGAGGCTAGGTGATCTGTATTTTGTCAATTTGCGATTGTCCTTTGTGTGTCTTTTTGTTTGGTCTGTTTGTGTATTTTGTTATGTAAATCAATGTTGAATTCAAAAAAAAGGAGTGCATGTGACAGGATGGTGCTGATGGAGTTTCACCCATACAACATGATATAAAATAATATTCACAAAACAAAACCGTGGTAACACACCGATCACCATAGTACTAAATCATCAAATTATCTAAGACGCTACATTTTCAAATAACTGTAACACAATCCTTATAGAAATCCCCCAGGGTGCGTGTAGTCCCTCGAATGTACCACCTGGGCATGCATGCAACCCCGATAAATGTCAGTAAGCCGGCTCGGGCAGAGCCCTCTTCCATCTGACATCGTTACTCGCGGATGGCCAGCTTGCAACCCGACCAGAATATCTTCATCCCAACCCTCTCCACTGGGCATACATGGTTAGATGGCATTAAGTAGATGGCAATGGCCATAATCATTAGTGGGTTGCAAGGCCACCAGGGTCCCCTTCCATGCTTATCAAGGAGTGTGCTGACCTCTCCTTTCGGGAAGGAATTTTTAACAAGGCACCGCTTCTTCAACATCTGCAGTAAGATGCTGATGTTCTACCCATCGGTGGTAGCCAGTGCCATCTTCTTCGCTGCCGTGTGCTGGGGCAACAGGGCAAAGGCTGCGGACACCAACACGATCAACAAACTCATCAGGAAGTCCGGCTCCATCCTGGGGGCGGAGTTGGAGTTGGAGTTGGATTCACGGGAGGTTGGTCTTGGAGGGGAGGATGCTCCTCAAACTGCGGAGCATCTTTTGGACAATACAGCTCACACCTCCTCCATGACACACTGGTCAACCTGAGGAGCACCTTCAGCAACAGACTGGTTCCACCAAGATGCAGCACAGAACGCCACAGGAGACCCTTCTTCCCTGTGGCTATCAAACTGTACAACTCCTCCCCCTTCTGTCGTGGGTTAGACTGAGACTGACTCTACTCCCGCTCCCTAATCTTTGCACAACCCCCCCCAAGCCTTCCCACTCCAGTCACATTCATTTCATGTTTCATGTTGGGGAGGAGAGGGGCAGGGAGGGGAGGCAGGGAGGGACGGGGGGGGGGGGGGGGGGGGGGGGGGGGGGGGGGGCAGGGAGGGGAGGGGCAGTGGAGGGGAGCTCACGGCTACCAAGGTGATGTTATTTCTCCAAAACAAAACTAAACTAAAATCGGAGGCACAGGAGCAGAATTGGGCAGTTCGGCCCATCAAATCCACTCCGCCATTCAATCGTGGCCGATCCATCTCTCCCTCCAAAGGCCGATCCAGGCCTTTCACTATTCGGTATGTTTCTGAGTCTGCGATGGGGCAGTAGGTGGGGGGCGGGGGGGTGGGGTTAGGGGGTCTTGACGGTGGAGATGAAGGTGACGTTCTCTGCATCAGTGGGCACCGGGGTCCCGGTGTCCTTGCGGCGGCGGCGGCGGCGGCAACGGCAGGAGACCACGGCGCCCACGGTCGCCATCAGCTGGGTCTTCTGGAAGGCCTCTGTGCTGAAGTAGTAGAGGATGGGATCGAGAGCGGCGTTGGAGGAAGCCAGGAGCTGGGCGGCGTGATACAGGAGGTGGGCGGTGCGATTTGATCGCCGTTGAAGGTTGCCGTAGAAGGGCAGCATGGCGTGGTAGGGCAGGAAACAGAAGGTAAAGATCAGCAGGTTGGCCAGGATCATGTTCTGGGTCTTGCGCGCCTTCTTGAGGTGGGGGTCCAGCCTGCCGCTGCTCCTCACACTCCTCAGTGCCAGCAGGGAGCAGACCAGGAGCAGGGCGAAGGGCAGCCCAAAGCCAATGGAGAGAGTGAAGGACACAGTCAGGCGATTGGTCACTGCATCGTGATCGCGGCAACTGTGGTTGGTGGTCTTGTTGCTGCGCAACTTCAAGATGAGGTAGGGTGGCAGGCTGGCACCAACTGATAGCAGCCAGACCACGGCACTGACCCAGGGGGCGGCATGGTGAAGCCGACGGAGGGGCAAGCGCAAGGGCCAGAGGGTGGCGATGCAGCGGTCCAGGCTGATGCAGGCCAGGAAGAAGATGCTGGTGTACATGTTGACCAGAAAGATGAGGCTGGTGACCTCGCACACCAGCTGTGCCACATCCCCGCTCCTGGTGATGTACACCAACCGGATGGGCAGGAAGCAGACCAACAGTAGGTCGGCCGTGGCCAGGTTCTTCATGTACACTGTGGTGCCCGAGCGCAGGCGGATGTCGTGGCAGAAGACCCACAGTGCAACCACGTTGAGGACCAGCCCCATGGGGATGATGACACCATAGACCAGGGTGAAAGGCAGCTCCCACTGTCCATCTGTCCCATTCCTCATCTCTGTGGCGTTGGTCCTGTAACCAGAGAGGCAGCGGGTGAGGGAAGAGCAAGCGGGAAAGGCTCATAGAAACACAGAAACAGGCTCTGGATTTTTTTTTTGTCGGCTGGTGGGTTGAAAGGTGAGGATCCTCCACCATAGATGAGCCTCGCACCAGGGTCTCCTCCATACCCCGCAACACTGCTCTCTCTCCCCATCCCCCCACTCGCAACAAGGGCAGAGTCCCCCGACTCCTCACCTTTCACCCCACCAGCCGTCACATACAACAAGTAATCTTCCGTCAGTTTCGCCACCTCCAACGTGACCCCACCACTCGCCACATCTTCCCATCATCCCCCATGTCTGCCTTCCGCAAAGACCGCTCCTTCCGTAACACCCTTGTCAATTCTTCCCTTCCCTCCCGTACCACCCCCTCCCCGGGCACTTTCTCTTGCAACCGCAAGAGATGCAACACTTGTCCCTTTACCTCCCCTCTTGACTCCATTCAAGGACCCAAGCAGTTGTTCCAGGTGCGACTGAGGTTCACCTGCATCTCCTCCAACCTCATCTATTGCATCCGGTGCTCTAGATATCAGCTGATCTACATCGGTGAGACCAGCGGAGGCTTGGCGATCGTTTTGCCGAACACCTCCGCTCGGTCCGCAATAACCAACCTAACCTCCCGGTGGCTCAGCACTTCAACTCCCACTCCCACTCCGTATCCGACCTGTCTGTCCTGGGTCTCCTCCATGGCCAGAGCGAGCAACACCGGAAATTGGAGGAACAGCACCTCACATTCCGCTTGGGGAGTCTGCATCCTGCGGGCATGAACATTGAATTCTCCCAATCTCATTAGTCCTTGCTGTCTCCTCCCATCCCTCAGCCTTCGGGCTCCTCCTCCTCCTTTTTCCTTTCTTCTCCCCGTCCCTCCCACCCTCCATCAGTCTGAAGAAGGGTTTCGGCCCGAAACGTTGCCTATTTCCTTCGCTCCATAGATACTGCTGCACCCGCTGAGTTTCTCCAGCATTTTTGTGTAACGCAGAAACAGGAGTAGGCCATTCGGACCGTCGAGCCAGCATCACCGTTCAATATCACCATGGCTGATCATCCAAAATCAGTACCCCGTTCCTGCTTTCTCACAAGGTTATAATTTCATTGGAATAGAATTAGGCCATTTGGCCCATCAAGTCGACCATCATACAATCATGGCTGATCTATCTCTCCTTCCCAACCCTATTTTCCTGCCTTCTCCCCATGACAATAGATGATAGACAATTAGGCCATTCGGCCCTTCGAACCAGCACCGCCATTCAATGTGATCATCCACAATCGGTACCCCGTTCCTGCCTTCTCCCCATATCCCTTGACACCGCTATCTTTAAGAGCTCTATCTAACTCTCTCTTGAAAGCATCCAGAGAACCGGCCTCCACCGCCCTCTGAGGCATGCAGGGACAGCAGGCAGTGAAGAAAGCAAATGGCATGTTGGCCTTCATAACAAGAGGAGCAAAGAGGTCCTTCTGCAGTTGTACAGAGCCCTTGTGAGACCACACCTGGAGTATTGTCTGCGGTTTTGGTCTCCAAATTTGAGGAAGGACATTCTTGCTATTGCGGGAATGCAGAGTAGTGGGGAGAAGGCAGGAGAATTTAGGAGGGAGAGATAGATCAGCCATTATTGAATGACGGAGTAGACTTGATGGGCCAAATAGCCTCATTCTATTCCTATCACATTCCTATCATATCTTATGATCAAACCACCTTGGTAAATCTGCAGTCCTGGCACAGAAGATCACTCCCTACCCTTTGCCCACATATCCCTGGTCAATATAATCCTACTGTCCTGGTATAATTACCGAGCAAACACTACCACCCTCTGCCCTTTGCCGATGGTACCCTAGCCCCACACAACCACACCAATATAACTACAGTCCTGGCATGGATTTACCACCCACTGCCCTGTGCCCACACACCCCTGGTCATGATAACCGCATCAGCCTGGTGTAACCACAGTCCCAATACCTCTAACCCTGTGCCCTGCTCAATACAACCACACCAGCCTAGTATAACTACCCTCTAACGACCCAGTCTGTCACCCTCTGCCCTGTGCCCACACAACCCTGGCTAATGTAACTGCACATCTTGGGTTTGTGTACATACCACTGGTCTGTATACATATACACCTCTCTGGTCTGTATATACAGACACATATACCTCTATGGTCTGTGTAAGTACACCAACACAATGACATGGTCTGCATATTTACACACACACACACACCTTCCTGGTCTATATATACACACACACACACACACCACTGGTCTATATACACACACGCCACTGGTCTATACACACACACACACACACACACACACACACACACACACACACACACACACACACACACACACACACACACACACACACACACACACACACACCACTGGTCTGTCCACACACCCACCTATTGGCCTTTATAGGTCATTATAATTACATTTTGTCGTCCCGTATACTCACATTGCTACCTGCTGGGGAAGAGGGAGCTCTGGCCTTTAATGCTGGGGGTCTGGTGCACAGGTAATGCCACACCACGGATGGCACAGGCCTCTCTCACCCGTCGTGGAGTCACTCAATCTTCACCCGAAAGCTGCAGGTGCAAAGGGTTAAACCAGAGAGAGGGTATCATTGATTATATTGCCCAAATAAGCATGTCATAAAATGGAGGATCTCTGCATTTGCAAAGCCTGCTTGTCTGCTTTGCTGTGAAAAGCTACAAAGCCATGAGTCTTATGGCTCCAGGGGGTCTGTACCCTGGGAGGAAGTTGAGTACAGTGTGAAGTCCAGATGTCCCCTCTATTGGTAATATGTATGATGGCTTTGCAGGCATCATTCTAGTAAAGTAGAAACAAGGAACTGCAAAATCTGGTTAAGTTTAGGGATACAGCGCGGATACAGGCCCCTCGGCCCACCGAGACTGTTCCGACCAGTGATCCCCGCACATTAACACTACCCTACACACACACTCTAGAGACAATTTAAAATTTTACCAAAGCCAATTATCCTATAAACCTGCAAGTCTTTGGAGTGTGGTAGGAAACCGGAGCCCCCGGAGAAAGCCCACCCAGGTCATGGGAAGAACGTACAAACTCCATACAGTAGACAATAGACAATAGGTGCAGGAGTAGGCCAATTCGGCCCTTCGAGCCAGCACCGCCATTTACAATGATTATCCACAATCAGTACCCCGTTCCTGCCTTCTCCCCATATCCCCTGACTCAGCTATCTTTAAAAGCTCTATCTAACTCTCTTGAAAGCATCCAGGGAATTGGCCTCCACTGCCTTCTGAGGCAGAGAATTCCACAGATTCACAACCCTCTGTGTGAAAAAGCTTTTACTCATCTACAAACCCTTAATAATCTTATATGTTTCAATAAGATCCCCTCTCATTCTTCTAAATTCCAGAGTGTACAAGCCCAGCCGCTCCATCCTATCAACATATGACGGTCCCGCCATCCCGGGAATTAACCTTGTGAACCTACGCTGCACTCCCTCAATTACAAGAATGTCCTTCCTCAAATTTGGAGACCAAAACTGCATACAATACTCCAGGTGTGGTCTCACTAGGGTCCTGTACAACTGCAGAAGAACCTCTTTGCTCCTGTAGTCAACTCCACTAATATGAAAGCCAACATGCTTTCATCATTGCCTGCTGTATCAGCATGCTTACTTTCAGTGACTGATGAACAAGGACCCCCCAGATCTCATTGTACTTCCCAACTTGACACAATACAGATAATAATCTGCCTTCCTGTTTTTGCCATCAAAGTGGATACATTTTATCCACATTAAACTGCATCTGCCATGCATCTACCCACTCACCCAACCTGTCCAAGTCACCCTACATTCTCATAGCATCCTCCTCACAGTTCACACTGCCACTCAGCTTTGTGTCATCTGCAAATTTGCTAATGTTACTTTGAATCCCTTCATCTAAATCATTAATGTATATTGTAAATCGCTGCGGTCCCAGCACCGAGCCTTGCAGTACCCCACTAGTCACTGCCTGCCATTCTGAAAGGGTCCCGTTAATCTCTACTCTTTGTTTCCTTTCTGCCAACCAATTTTCTATCCATGTCAGCATTCTATCCCCAATACCATGTGCCCTAATTTTGCCCACTAATCTCCTATGTGGGATCTTATTAAATGCATTCTGAAAGTCCAGGAACACTACATCCACTGGCTATCCATTTTCCTAGTTACATCCTCAAAAAATTCCAGATGATTAGTAAAGCATGATTTCCCCTTCGTAAATCCATGCTGACTCGGACCGATCCTGTTACTGCTATCCAAATGTGCCGCTATGGCATCTTTTATAATTGACTCCAGCATCTTCCCCACCACCAACGTCAGGCTAACTGGACTATAATTCCCTGTTTTCTCTCTCACCTTTCTTAAAAAAGTGGGATAACATTAGCTACCCTCCAATCCACAGGAACTGATCCTGAATCTATGGAACATTGGAAAATGATCACTAATGTGTCCACGATTTCTAGAGCCACTTCCTTAAGTACCCTGGGATGCAGACCATCAGGCCCTGGGGATTTATCAGCCTTCAGTCCCATCAGTCTATCCAACACCATTTCCTGCCTAATGTGAATTTCTTTCAGTTCCTCCGTCACCCTAGATCCTCTGGCCACTAGTACATCAGGAAGATTGTTTGTGGCCTCCTTAGTGAAGACGGATCCAAAGTACCTGTTCAACTCGTCTTGTTCCCCATAACAAATTCACCTGTTTCAGTCTTCAAGGGTCCAACTTTAATCTTAACTAATTTTTTCCTCTTCACATAACTAAAGATGCTTTTACTGTCCTCCTTTATATTCTTAGCTAACTTACCTTCGCACCTCATCTTTTCTCCTCATATTGCCTTTTTAGTTATCTTCTGTTGCTCTTTAAAAGTTTCCCAATCCTCTGGCTTCCCGCTCATCTTTGCTATGCCTGACTTCCTTTGTCAGCCACGGTCGCCCCTTACTCCCCTTGGAATCTTTCTTCCTCTTTGGAATGAACTGATCCTGCACCTTCTGAATTATTCCCAGAAATACCTGCCATTGTTGTTCCATTGTCATCCCATGCTGGGGTATCTTCCCAGTCAACTTTGGCCAGCTCCACCCTCATGGCTCCATAGTCCCCTTTGTTTAATTGTAGTACTGACACTTCCGATTTTCCCTTCTCCCTCCAAATTGTAGATTAAAACTTATCATATTATGGTCACTACCTCCTTAACCTCGTGTTCCCTTATCAAATCAGGTTCATTACACAACACTAAATCCAGAATTGCCTTCTCCCTGGTAGGCTCCAATACAAGCTGCTCTGAGAATCCATCACGGAGGCACTCCACAAACTTCCTTTCTTGGGGTCCAGTACCAACCTGATTTTCCCAGTCTAACTGCATGTTGAAATCTCCCATAACAACCGTAGCATTACCTTTGCGACATGCCAATTTTAACTCTTGATTCAACTTGCACCCTATATTGCTTGACTAATCTTCTGGAATTTTTTGAAGATGTAACTAGGAAAATGGACAAGGGGGAGCCAGTGGATGTAGTGTATCTGGACTTTCAGAAAGCATTTGATAAGGTCCCACATAGGAGATTAGTGGGCAAAATTAAGACACATTGTATTGGGGGTAGAGTGCTGACATTTATAGAGAAGTGGTTGGCAGATAGGAAACTAAGAGTAGGGATTAACAGATCCCTTCCAGAATGGCAGGCAGTGACTAGTGTGGTACCGCAAGGCTCGGTGCTGGGACTGCAGCTATTTACAATATACATCAATGATTTGGATGAAGGGATTCAAATTAACATTAGCAAATTTGCAGATAACAAAAAACTGGGTGGCAGTGTGAACTGTGAGGAGGATGCTATGAGAGTGCAGGGTGACTTGGACAGGTTGGGGGAGTGGGCAGATGCATGGCAGATGAAGTTTTTTTTTAATCAAAATCTTTTTTAATTTAGTTTTCAGGACATAACAAAGTGCAAAGTTGTCCATTTGTTACAGATAGAGAGTACGAAAAGAATAAATAAAAAACAACTTATGCCAACATATAACAAGACAACAATAAAAGAAAAATTAGATACCAAAAATAATCCATCCCCAGTCACTGCCAATGAGCATATGCAAATATCAGCCTGTCACAACAGTAATCCACGATAAGTGAATGGGTAGACTGTTAAGCTGTTAAACTGTGCTTGATGATCAAGCATTTATAAAGTCTGGAATGCATTTATAAAAGGATCCCACGCTTTCTGAAACCTTCCATTTGAATGTTGAAGTGAGTACCTGATTTTCTCGAGCTTTAGGCAGGACATAATATCTATCAGCCATTGAGTATGAGTGGGCGGGGTAGGTTGCGTCCACCTGAGCAGGATTGTTCGCCGAGCCAGAAGAGAAGCACAAGATATAGTGCGGCGTTTATCCGCAGTTAATCTAACCTCCTCACCAGTGACCACAAAAAGAGCGATTAGAGGCTTTGGTTCCAATTTGATGTTTAACACCTGGGATAATGTATGAAAGACCTCTAGCCAGAACTTGTTAAGGCTGGGGCATGACCAATACATAGGCTTCAGAAATTTTACATTTAACACAGAATGGACTAACCTCAGGGTAAATAGTAGATCATTTGGCTTTTGAGATATAGAAACATAGAAACATAGAAATTAGGTGCAGGAGTAGGCCATTCGGCCCTTCGAGCCTGCACCGCCATTCAATATGAGCATGGCTGATATGAGCCCTATGTACCACTTTAATTTGGATCAGGCAGTGACAAGCACATAGGGAGGTGGAATTAGCCAGTTTAAGAATGGAACTCCATGAATCTTCCAAGAGAGAGGAGCCCAAGTCTTCCTCCCATGCTGCCTTGAGCTTGTCTATGGGGCGCTCCTTAGGTCCAACATCCTGCCATATAAAGCTGAGACAAGTCTATTCTGAGATGAGTTTAAAGAAAGAACCGTATCAACAAGGGTTGTGTCTCTTGGTATAGAAGAGCTGGGCAGTTTATAGCAAAGATCCTAGAGGAGCAAGATAGAACACTCCTCCGAATTCCAAAGGACTGACGTGTAGTACGTAACGGAACGTCACGGCCGCCATCTGTTTATGCCAAACGCGACATCTTTGGTAGCGGGGACCGACTCCACAGTTATACAATCTGCTCTTATATCAGGTCGCAGGGAAGAACAAGGATACGAGAGGCTCCTCTAGTATCTTTGGGGGAAGAGGACGTTTCCTCCACTCCTGAGTTGATCCAGGACTGATTCTCGGTCAGTCCCCCCGATACCAGATGAAGGCGGCCGGCGGGAGAGCCTCAAGCGTCTGCCCGCGGTCGGTGCTCCCGAGTCAGCGGGCAATGCTCCTCTAGTATCTTTGGTGTAATCCGTTCCAAAGATTGATCAGCTCTATCATCTTTGGTGTAATCAGTGTTGTAGGGAACAGTGTTTTATACAGCATCGATCACTTCACATATTTAGTTATTATTATTGTAAATGTTATTAATATTATTGTACATTGCAGCCCAATAAAATGGCGTCAACAATCACCCATGTCATACTACGCTTTTTTCGCAGAGTGGCGCATCTTGCTCTTCTCTATAATCTTTGGTTATAGAACACATAATGTCTTGTTTGCAGGTATCGGAAAAAATCTGACTTTGGAAGATTGAATTTGTTGCTTAATTGTTCAAATGATGCTACAGTGTTACCCATTAACAGGTCCTTGAAGCGCGCAATACCCTTCCGATGCCATTCTTTAAAGACAGTGTCCTGAGTTGATGGTTTAAAAAGGCGGTTTGATGCAATAGGGCTCAGTAGAGAAAAGTTATACAACCCAAAGCATTTCCTGAATTGAACCCATATCCTCAAAGAGTGTTTGACCACTGGATTTTTTACAGATTTAATTGAGGGGAGTTGAAGTGAAGAACCAAGTAGTGCAGGTATGGACATATTATCACCTGTGTGTAATTCCATGGCTACCCAGTCAGGGCAATCGGGCTGGCTGTGAAAGAAAGACCAAAATGCAAGGCAGCGCAAGTTAGCAGCCCAATAATAAAAGCGAACATTTGGGAGAGCCAGGCCACCAGCAGCCTTGGTTTATTGAAGGTGGGCCTCATTAAGATGAGATGCCACTTACCTCTCCATATATAGGAGGAAATAACTGAGTCAAGATGGTCAAAGAATGGAACCTAATACTGAAATGATTATATTTGGAGTAATGGAAGATGGGAATAAATTGAACACATCTCAAAATTTATTTTTAAATTATGGTTTAATTATAGCAAAATAATTAATACTTAAATTTTGGAAAAATACATAAATACCAACGCTTAAAATGTGGATTGCAAGCATGTTGGACACCGCACATCTTGAGGAAATGCGATTCCTCCTAATGGATAAATCAGACCAATTCATAACCAGTTGGTCTCCATTTGTCGTATTTTTGGAATCATATGGTGCAACACAATTGTAAAAGCGAACTGTTTCAGGACTGGACGAGGGATGGTCAAGATTATAAACAATGATCTCCTTACTTTTTTTTTTCTATTTTCTTTTCCTCAACTTTCTTCACTCATTCGTCTTTTTTCTTTTCTTCACACACTATATATCTCACGTCTTTCTATCCTTTACTATCTCATTTTCTTTTTCTTATTCTCATTTTTCTTTATTATAACAAAAATAAATGAAGATGTACATAAAATGTATTATGAAAATATATATTAGGCACTTCGGTGCCATATGATTGTACTTACTTCTAATAAAATAAAATATTTAAAAAAAAAGATGGTCAAAGAAGGGGTAATGCCTGAACAAGGCACAAACATTTTGGTAAAATGGTCCTTTTGATTGAATTTATTCGGCCGACAAGTGACATTGACAAGGGTGACCACTGTGTTAGCGTCTGTTTAATCTGGTTCAACAGAATGATAAAATTCTCTTTGAAAAGATCCTTGTATTTCCTCGTAACTGAAATACCCAAGTATGAGAGCTTGTTTTTTTTCAATTTTGAATGGCAAGTTGGTAAGGTCCGAGGGTTGTACTTCATAGTTAATGGGAAACTGTTCGCTTTTTCCAAGATTTATCTTATAACCTATGAAGGACATTCTTGCCCTAGAGGGAGTACAGAGAAGTTTCACCAGACTGATTCCTGGGATGTCAGGACTTTCATATGAAGAAAGACTGGATAGACTCGGCTTGTACTTGCTAGAATTTAGAAGATTGAGGGGGGATCTTATAGAAACTTACAAAATTCTTAAGGGGTTGGACAGGCTAGATGCAGGAAGATTGTTCCCGATGATGGGGAAGTCCAGGACAAGGGGTCACAGTTTAAGGATAAGGGGGTAGTCTTTTAGGACCGAGAGGAGAAAAACATTTTTCACACAGAGAGTGGTGAATCTCTAGAATTCTCTGCCACAGAAGGTAGTTGAGGCCAGTTCATTGGCTATATTTAAGAGGGAGTTAGATGTGGCCCTTGTGGCTAAAGGGATCAGGGGGTATGGAGAGAAGGCAGGTACAGGATACTGAGTTGGATGATCACCATGATCATATGGAATGGCGGTGCAGGCTCGAAGGGCCAAATGGCCACTACTCCTGCACCTATTTTCTATGTTTCTATGTTTCTAACCTGAAAATTGACCAAAATTATTGAGCAGTGACATAGCAGAATGCAGAGAGGTGCCTGGGTTTGAGACACAAAGCAAAAGGTGGCCAGCATATAGTGAGACCTTATGCTGTGTATTGCCCTTCCAAATACCGGCTATGTCCTCACAGCTGCGAAAGGCCATGGCAAGTGGTTCGATGGCCAAGTCAAAAAGCATGGGGCTCAGAGGACACCCCTGGCGGGTTCCACGATGCAAGTCGAACGGCTTGGACAACTGTGAATTAAAAACATAGAAACATAGATAATAGGTGCAGGAGTAGGCCATTCGGCCGTTCGAGCCTGCACCGCCATTCAATATGATCATGGCTGATCATCCAACTCAGTATCCTGTACCTGCCTTCTCTCCATACCCCCTGATCCCTTTAGCCACAAGGGCCAGATCTAACTCCCTCTTAAATGTAGCCAATGAACTGGCCTCAACTACCTTCTGTGGCAGAGAATTCCAGAGATTCACCACTCTCTGTGTGAAAAATGTTTTTCTCATCTCGGTCCTAAAAGATTTTCCCCTTATCCTTAAACTGTGACCCCTTGTTCTGGACTTCCCCAACATCGGGAACAATCTTCCTGCATCTAGCCTGTCCAACCCCTTAAGAATTTTGTAAGTTTCTATAAGATCCCCCCTCAATCTTCTAAATTCTAGCGAGTACAAGCCGAGTCTATCCAGTCTTTCTTCATATTAAAGTCCTGACACCCTTGGAATCAGTCTGGTGAACCTTCTCTGTACTCCCGAACTGAGGCTGTGGGATGAGAGTATAGTAGCCTGATCCATGAAATAAAGTCCGTTACAAAACCAAATTTGTCCAGAACAGCCCATAGACAGACCCACTCAATGCTTTTTCTGCATCAATAGAAGCGACACACTCAGGGACATCCTCAGAAGCAGAGTCGACAATACCTAATAATTGACGTATGTTAAAGAAGGAATGTCTGCTCTTAACAAAGCCGGTTTGGTCCTCAGATATAACAGTAGGGAGGGCATTCTCTAGTCGACGTGCTAGAACCTTCGCTAAAATGTTAGTGTCCCTGTTTAGAAGGGAGACGGGTCTGTAAGAGGCGCATTCGGTTAGATTTTTACCTTTTTTGGCGATAAGAGTAATACAGGCTTTGGCAAAGGATGTAGGAAGAAAACCTTGTCTGTAGGATTCAGATAGAACGGAACACAACTGTGAGGAAAGGAGTAGAGAGAACTTTTTAAAAAACTCTGCCGGGACACCGTCAGGGCCCGGACATTTGCCTGATTGCATTGTGGAAATGGCTGAAGCTATTTCTGCCTGTGATATAGGTTCATCCAATCTTTCCCTAAAATCTAATGAGAGTTTGGGAATATTTAGACTGCTCAGAAAGTCATGCATGTACCTTATGATCCGGTTGAGAGTCTGAAGTATAAAGCAGGGAATAAAAGTCTCTGAAAGCATCATTAATTTGCAAGTGAACTGGCCATTAGGCATGCGGATTTTAGAAATATTCTGTCTCGCTTTTGCACCTTTAAGTTGATTTGCAAGTAATTTGTCAGTTTTATCTCCATATGTATAAAACATGGCTTTATTTTTTAAAGTATGTGTTCAATTGAGTGAGTAGTGAGTAGGTTAAATTTGGTTTTGAGTTCCAATCGATTTTTATAAAGAGTTGGATTTTGAGTTTGCGCATATTGCTTGTCAATTTCTCCAATTTGATGAGCAAGATCTAAACGCTCTTTATTGGATTTTCGCTTCATTTGAGCAGTGTAAGATATGACCTGCCCCCTAAGGTAAGCCTTAAGGGCATCTCATACGATCAGTCTAGAGGTTTCAGGGGATACATTCAGGGGAGAATAAGTGTTCGGCACGGACTAGAAGGGCCGAGATGGCCTGTTTCTGTGCTGTAATTGTTATATGGTTTATGTGGTTATATTAGTGGAAAGAAAAAAGGCTATCTCTCTTTCCGTAAACTCTACAAACTTATCATTCGAGAGCAAAGTTGAATTGAATCGTCACTGCCTACTCTTTTGAGGGAGATCTGGAAGGGACAAGGCCAGAGCAATAGGGGCATGGTCAGAAATGACAATACTCTTATAGTCACAGGAATGAACCAGGGGTACAAATTGGTGATCTAGAAAGAAATAGTCAATTCTAGAATATGTATGATGGACATGTGAGAAAAATGAGTATTCCTTATCTTGTGGATGTAAAGAGCGCCACACATCGCAGACACCGTAATGGGATGGAAAGGCTTGGATGAAACAAGCTGATTTACTTACGGTACTGGGGTTAGTAGAGGATCGGTCTAAAAGAGGATCGAAACAATTGAAATCACCACCGAGTATAAGAGAGTATGTGTTCAGGTCTGGAAGCAATGAAAATAACCACTCGAAAAAAACCTACATCGTCTACATTAGGGGCATACGCGTTGACAAATACTACCAGTGTATTATATAATTTTCCATTCACAATTACATACCGACCAAACTTGTCAGAGATCACACATTATGTGGCTCAAAGGAAACGTTCTGGCTGAGAAGGATTGAAACTCCTCTGGCTTTAGCCTGAAAGGAAGAGTGGAACCCCTGTCCCACCCAACCTGACAAGAGACGGCCATTGTCTGAGCAACGCATATGAGTTTCTTGCACGAAGGCTACTTCTGTTTTGAGTTGTTTAAGATGCGAAAAAACCTTTCTTCTTTTAACAGGATGGTTTAGACCTTTGACATTCCAGCTCACTAGCTTTATGTGTCTATCCATGCATAATTTTAAAAAACGTTAAGTTGTAATGTAAATACAATGAACCAAATGACCGGCTGATAACGAAGTAACGGGTCAGTGCAGGTTGAAAATGACTAGTGAGTAATGATGTGTTTATATAAATTGCTAAAATGTACTGGCAGTGACATAACCCCCCTCCCCCTCCCCACCCAAGAAAGCCGCTATAGAAAGAAGCAGCAAGCTCTTCCAAACAAACATTTCACAAATCGAATCTTCCTGTCTAACGTTAAACTATTTCTCCAGTATTATGTACTAATGCCCCTGTCCCACTTAGGAAACCTGAACGGAAACCTCTGGAGACTTTGCGCCCCACCCAAGGTTTCCGTGCGGTTCCCGGAGGTTGCAGGAGGTTACAGGTAGTGGAAGCAGGTAGGGAGACTGACAAAAACCTCCGGGAACCGCACGGAAACCTTGGGTGGGGCGCAAAGTCTCCAGAGGTTTCCGTTCAGGTTTCATAAGTGGGACAGGGGCGTTCAAGAAATACATTTAAGCACCGCTATAATAACATTTTTTCTTATCTAAATAGCCCCAAAAAATAAATAAATATGGCTATGAAGACTGAATATCAACTTTGGAATAACTGACAGCGCAAACATGGAACTGTGTCAATAGTGAACTAAATGTTTATATGTAACCGAAAACTCACATGGGTCAACATGTCCTTAAAAATATAATTGCAGCTTGAAAGTTACTTACTAGCCCATAAAAGCTTTTAAAGAGCTGAAGTTAGAACACAACAGCACACAGATATAGGGTCAGGACATATGTGGTAACGGCAGCACAAATCCAGCTGGAAATCGTTTCAAATTTACAGTGCACATATTTGGCTGTAGCCATTTTGTATAAGTATCTTAGTAAATAAGCAGCACACCCGGATGAATAAGCAGGTTCAGCCATGTAAACAAACCACAGATGGTAGCTGACATGCTGCACGTCGTACCAGTAGGTAGAGCTATACAGTGTTACCTCTCATCCAGCGGGTTCAAAGTCCCTAGACAGAGTCATTGTGGGGGTTTAGGTGGCCTAGGGAGGCTGTCGATATATTTCTGCGCCTCCTCGGCTGAGTTTATCCACTTTCTGGCTTCAACGGACAACGTGAGACGGAGTCATAGAAACATAGAAACATAGAAAATAGGTGCAGGAGTAGGCTATTCGGCCTTTCGAGCCTGCACCGCCATTCAATATGATCATGGCTGATCATCCAACTCAGTATCCTGTACCTGCCTTCTCTCCATAACCCATGACCCCTTTAGCCACAAGGGCCACATCTAACTCCCTCTTAAATATAGCCAATGAACTGGCCTCAACTACCTTCTGTGGCAGTGAATTCCAGAAATTCAGAAAATGTTTTTCTCATCTCGGTCCTAAATGATTTCCCCCTTATCCTTAAACTGTGACCCCTTGTTCTGGACTTCCCCAACATCGGGAACAATCTTCCTGCATCTAGCCTGTACAACCCCTTAAGAATTTTGTAGGTTTCTATAAGAACCCCCCTCAATCTTCTAAATTCTAGCGAGTACAAGCCGAGTCTATCCAGTCTTTCTTCATATGAAAGTCCTGACATCCCAGGAATCAGTCTGGTGAACCTTCTCTGTACTCCCTCTATGGCAAGAATGTCTTTCCTCAGATTAGGAGACCAAAACTGTACGTAATACTCCAGGTGTAGTCTCACCAAGACCCTGTACAACTGCAGTAGAACCTCCCTACTATATTCAAATCCTTTTGCTATGAATGCTAACATACCATTCGCTTTCTTCACTGCCTGCTGCACCTGCATGCCTACTTTCAATGACTGGTGTACTCAGCCCCATGCTCTACTCCCTCTTCACACACGACTGTGTTCCTGCATTCGACACCAACACCATCGTCAAGTTTGCAGACGACACAACAGTGATCGGACTGATCACCAACAGTGATGAAACTAAATACAGAGCGGAGGTGCAGAACCTGGCGGACTGGTGCGCACGTAACAACTTGTCACTAAACACCTCCAAGACCAAGGAGCTAATTGTCGACTTCAGGAGGTCACATAATGGAGAATACGCCTCAATCTCCATTTACGGGGACAGTGTGGAGAGAGTGTCCAGCTTTAGGTTTCTGGGCACTCACATCTCTGAGGACCTCACATGGTCCACCAACACCACTGCGCTGGTCAAAAAGGCACAGCAACGACTGTTCTTCCTGAGAACATTAAAAAAGACTGGTCTGCCCCAACAGCTGCTGACAACGTTCTACCGCTGCACCACAGAGAGCATATTAACGTATGGCATATCTGTGTGGTATCGCAGCTGCATGGAGGTGGAGAGGAGAGTTCTTCAGCGCGTCGTCCACAGAACGCAGAAGATCATTGGGACACCGCTACCAGCCTTGAAGGGCATCTACCACACACGGTGCCTCAGGAAGGCCGTCAGCATCCATAAAGACTCCTCACACCCCTGTAACGGTCTGTTCGAACTACTTCCCTCCAGCAGACGTTACAAGGCCTACTACACCCGAACCTCCAGACTCAGGAACAGCTTCATCCCCAGAGCTATAGCGGCTCTGAACCGGCCCTGCTGAGTGACCCCCACCCCCATGGACTGTCTCCGTCGGATGGTCACGTCACACAGACACATCTGCACTTTAGTCTGTTTGAACTGTTTTGACTATTTTACTGTTCTTTTTACAAACCATGTTCTCGGGGTATCTAAATCTAAATTGTATTAGTTATTTAAGTTATGACATCGGATGGAAGCTGCATACCAAATCTCGTTGCACTTATGTGCAATGACAATAAAATATATTATTATTATTATTATTATCATGGTCCTCCACTGTACGCTTTATTTGGTCCAGCTTTGAGTCGAGCTGACCAAACAAATTTTTAAACTCGGTGGATAGTACCTCTCGGTGTTGCTCGAGCAGCGCTGTAATAGCCTCCAAGCTAATGTCAACGTGCTCCTTTTTGCTCGACCTTGTACCTTTCCAAGCCATTTCGAGAGACAGCCACACTTACTGAAATGTCAGATGAGTAAAAAAGCTGACTTCGTTCTGGTGTAAAAGTTAGAGGGCGGAATGTTGTGAAAATGTAAAGTTTACCGGAGCACTCGCTTAGTGCGTCTACTCCATCTACCTCTCCAACCGGAAGGTTATTGCGGATAAATGTGAGGTTATCCACTTTGGTAGTAAAAACAGGAAGGCAGATTACTATCTAAATGGCATCAAGTTGGGAAATGGGGAATCTGGGGATCCTTGTACATCAGTCTATGAAAGTAAGCATGCAGGTCCAGCAGGCAGTGAAGAAAGCGAATGGCATGTTGGCCTTTATAACAAGAGGAATCGAATCTAGCAGCAAAGATGTCCTTCTGCAGTTGTACAGAGCTCTAGTGAGACCACACCTGGAGTATTGTGTGCAGTTTTGGTCCCCTAATTTGAGGAAGGATATTCTTGCTATTGAGGGAGTGCAGCGTAGGTTTACAAGGTTAATTCCCGGGATGGCAGGACTGTCATATGCTGAGAGAATGGAGCGGCTGGGCTTGTACACTCTGGAGTTTAGAAGGATGAGAGGAGATCTCATTGAAACGTATATTAAACAGATTGTTAAGGGTTTGGATACGCCTTAGGCAGGAAACATATTCCCGATGTTGGGGGAGTCCAGAACCAGGGGCTACAGTTTAAGAATAAGGAGTAAGCCATTTAGAATGGGGACGAGGAAACACTTTTTCTCACACAGAGTGGTGAGTCTGCGTAATTCTCTGCCTCAGAGGGCAGTGGAGGCGGGTTCTCTGGATGCTTTCAAGAGAGAGCTAGATAGGGCTCTTAAAAATAAATGTAATACGAACAGTCTGTTCGTATTGGTGGAAATGTGTCAGACTCGATAACAATCAGCACGGGAGCACCTCAAGGCTGCGTGCTCAGCCCCCTGCTGTACTCACTTTATACTCATGACTGCGTAGCCGGTCATAGTGCAAACTCCATCATCAAGTTCGCTGACGACACCACTGTTGTGGGGCGTATCACTGATGGGGATGAGTCCGAATATAGAATAGAGATCGAGCAACTGTCCATATGGTGCCAGCACAATAACCTGGCCCTCAACACCAGCAAAACCAAGGAACTGATTGTGGACTTCGGAAGGAGTAGGATGGGGACCCAGAGTCCCGTTTATATCAACGGGTCGATGGTTGAAAGGGTCAAGAGCTTCAAATTCCTGGGCGTGCACATCTCTGAAGATCTTTCCTGGTCCGAGAACACTGATGCAATTATCAAGAAAGCACATCAGCGCCTCTACTTCCTGAGAAGATTACAGATTTGTCAAGGAGGACTCTCTCTAACTTCTACAGGTGCACAGTAGAGAGCATGCTGACCGGTTGCATCGTGGCTTGGTTCGGCAACTTGAGCGCCCTGGAGAGGAAGAGACTACAAAAAGTAGTAAACGCTGCCCAGTCCATCATCGACTCTGACCTCCCCTCCATCGAGGGGATCTATCGCATTCGCTGCCTCAAAAAGGCAGGTAGTATCATCAAAGACCCACACCATCCTGACCACACACTCATCTCCCTGCTACCTTCAGGTAGAAGGTACAGGAGCCTGAAGACTGCAACGACCAGGTTCAGGAATAGCTACTTCCCCACAGACATCAGGCTATTAAACCTGGCTCGGCCAAAACTCTGAATATTAATAACCCATTATCTGTTATTTGCACTTTATCAGTTTATTTATTCATGTGTTGTAGTCAATGCCTACTATGTTCTGTTGTGCTGAAGCAAAGCAAGAATTTAATTGTCCTATCAGGGATACATGACAATAATCTAACTTGAACTTGAACTTGAAAATAGCAGAGTCGGGGGATATGGGGAGAAGGCAGGAACAGGGTACTGATTGGGGATGATCAGCCATGATCACATTGAATGGCGGTTCTGGCTCGAAGGGCCGAATGGCCTACTCCTGCACCCATTGTCTATTGTCTATTGTCTATATTCAGGCTACTGTTTGGTGCCCTATAGATAAGTCCCATTAGGGTCTTTTTACCCTTTCAATTCCTCAGTTGTATCCATATTGACTCTACATCTCCTGATTCTATGTCGCCCCTCACAACAGCCTGAATTTCATTCCTCACCAACAGGGCTACCCCACCCCCTCTGCCCACCTGTCTGTCTTTTCGAGGGGACGTATACCCTTGAATATTCAGTTCCCAGCCCTGGTCCACTTGCAGCCATGTCTCTGTAATTCCCACAACATCATACTTGCCAATTTCTAAGCTCATACTCAAGCTAACTCTATTCTAACATTCAAGCTAACATGCGAACTCAAGCTCATCCACTTTATTTTTTATACTTCGCGCATTGATATACAACACTTTAATTTTGGTATTCACCTCCCCTCTCACACCGGTCACTATTGGCCCTGACCTTACTCTCTTTTCCCTTCTTGAACTTTCCTTCCCATTATTCCGGGAGCCTTTTGTATCTTTACCTGTACTCACTTCCACTTTACCGCCATCTTTATACTTCCATTTTGTCAATCCCTCCCAGGCACGGAACTCGCTTTCAAAACATGGAGGGGACCGGGGGATAGGGGGTACACCATTTTTTGGCGGCCACGCGCGCATGCGCATACTCACACACACACACACACACACACACACACACACACACACACACACACACACGCGCGAGGCTTCGGAGGCTCAATCCAGCGCTAAATGCAGCTCAACTCTGCCTGTCTCACCGGGTTAACTACAGCCCTGTCTGGAATGATGGAACACCAGCGCTGCTTCTCCACGCTGGCCATATTTCCCGCAAGTCCAGGAAGGGCTGTAGGTTCACCTGGCGGGACGGGCGGAGTTGAGCTGGGTTTAGCGCTGCTTCTCTGCGCAGGCTGTGGGCCTGGGGGCACGGCGCCCGTCTGACTCTCGACCTCTCTGACCACCCGCGGGTGGGGGCGGGGGGGGGGGACGGGACAATGCCGGAGACCCGGCCGGGATCGATCCTGGCTGCGGATGAGGCGCAGGTCTGTGCCACGTCTCCCTCCTCCAATCACCGCTCCCTATCCTCAGTCCCACCCCCTCCCACTCCTCCCTCCTCCAATGATCGTGCTGAATCACCATGTCCCGCCCCCATTGCCTGCTGACTGACGTCTCTCTCCTCCAATCGGGGCCCTCGATCATCAGTCCCACACCCACTGTTTCGCAGAAAGCGGAGATTTCACCGGATTTTAAACTCCGGATGACAAAAGCTTGGGGGGAGGCGGATATCCCCCACCTCTCAAAACATGGGGGGGACGTGTCCCCTCTGGTCCCCCCGGGTTTTCCGCCCCTGCTCCCCCCCCCCCCACTATTTAGTTTAGACTCGCATGTAGAGCACAAGCAAACCCGTCTGCCAGAATGTCGGTCCCCCTCCAGTTAAGGTGTAACCCGTCCCTTTTGTACAGGTCACCCCTACCCCAGAAGAGATCCCAGTGATCTATAAATCTAAATCCCTGCTCCCTGCACCAGCCCCCCAGCCACACATTCACATCCCCAATCTCCCTGTTCCTGCTCTCACTGGCACGAGGTACTGGAAGCAATCCAGAGATAACTACCCTAGAAGTCCTGCGTTTAAGACTTCTTCCTAAAAATGCCCCTGTCCCACATAGGTAACCTGAACGGAAACCTCTGGAGACTTTGCGCCCCACCCAAGGTTTCCGTGCGGTTCCCGGAGGTTTTTGTCAGTCTCCACTACCTGCAACCTCCGGCAACCACCTGCAACCTCCGGGAACCGCACGGAAACCTTGGGTGGGGCGCAAAGTCTCCAGAGGTTTCCGTTCAGGCTTCCTAAGTGGGACAGGGGCATTATAACAACTCTCGAAACTCACATTGCAAAACCTCCTTCCTCTTCTTCCCGACAGCAGCACCCGTAGTCAGATAGCACCCGTAGTTAACCTTACAGACAGCACCCGCCGTCAGGATCGAACCCGGGTCTCCGGCGCTGTAAGGCAGCAACCCGGTCAAACTCTTCCATAAATTAACGGACATGAACATTGACCTCTGCATCTGTCACTGGATCTATAGCTTCCTTTGGAACAGACAACAAAGGGTGAAGATACACAACACCACATCTCACCCTCTGCACCTCAGTACAGGAGCCCCTCAGGGCTGCGTCTTGTCACCCTGGTTATTCTCACTCTATACAAATCAACTCACATCCCAGTATAGTTCAGTCAAAATATATAAATACGCAGATGACACAACCATCATAGGTCTCTTCTCTAACAACAACGAAACAGAATACCGCACTCAAACACACAAAGCAGTCACTTGGTGCACAGACAACAACCTCCTACTCAACACATCAAAAACCCATGAACTTATCATCTATCTCAGACGTAAGGCACAACCCAAGACTCATCTCCGGCGAAGCCATATCCACCACTGACTCATTCAAATTTCTTGGCACTCACATAAGCAATAACCTCAAATGGAAAATCAATTCAGTTCACATTTATAAAAAAAGCCAACCAAAGACTCTTCTTTCTCCGTCAGCTCAAGAAGTTCAGAGTGAGGAAACATCTCCTAATCCGATTTTACACAGCCATCATCCAAAGCATGCTCACTTCATCAATAACAGTCTGGTACAGCAGTTTACTCACTCCCGTAATAAACTACAGCGCATTGTCAACAAAGCATCCAAAATCATCAGCACTCCCCTCCCATCAATAGAATCACTCAATCTCAAACGGTTCGTGTCAACGGGTGAAGAAAATCATTTCTGATCCCTCCCACCCAGCTCACCACATCTTCCACCTGCTGCCGTCAGGAAGGCGCTACAGCTCACTGCCCGCCAACACATCACGATTTAAAAACAGTTTCTATCCATATGCAATTCGAACTCTGAACACTCTATGATAATATCACAAAGCCACCTCGTGCATGTACTGTATACTGTATGTTGTATGTGTTTCATGTTATGTTTGATGGCAATCAGCTTATTGTGTAACATCATGTACTGAATATGAATTCCACCAGCTTGACTGTGTGGTCATTAAATAATCTGAATCTGAATCTCTACTGCTGCACCACCGTGCCGCTCTAATTTGACCTTTGTTAATAGCAAAGATAGACAAAAGTGGTAGAGTTACTCAGAGGGTCATTCTGGTAAACCTCCTCTGCAACCTCTCCAAAGGCTCCACATCCTTCCTGCAACGGGGGAGGGGCGACCAAAACTGCACGCAATACTCCAAATGCGGCTAAGCCAGCATTTCAGAAAGTTTTATGAAGCAGAGTTTAGTTTAGCTTAGAGATACAGTGCGGAAACGGGCCCATGGGCCCACTGAGACCGCGCCGACCAGCGATCCCCGCACACTAACACAATCCAACACACCATCGGGACAATGTACATGTTGACATTCTTGCCATAGAGGGAGTACAGAGAAGGTTCACCAGACTGATTCCTGGGATGGCAGGACTTTCATATGAAGAAAGACTGGATAGACTCGGCTTGTACTCGCTAGAATTTAGAAGATTGAGGGGAGATGCAATGAGACCTGGGTGTCATGGTACACCAGTCATTGAAAGTAGGCATGCAGGTGCAGCAGGCAGTGAAGAAAGCGAATGGTATGTTGGCATTCATAGCAAAAGGATTTGAGTATAGGAGCAGGGAGGTTCTACTGCAGTTGTACAGGGTCTTGGTGAGACCACACCTGGAGTATTGCGTACAGTTTTGGTCTCCTAATCTGAGGAAAGACATTCTTGCCATAGAGGGAGTACAGAGAAGGTTCACCAGACTAATTCCTGGGATGGCAGGACTTTCATATGAAGAAAGACTGGATAGACTTGGCTTGTACTCGCTAGAATTTAGAAGATTGAGGGGGGATCTTATAGAAACTTACAAAATTCTTAAGGGGTTGGACAGGCTGGATGCAGGAAGATTGTTCCCGAAGTTGGGGAAGTCCAGAACAAGGGGTCACACAGTTTAAGGATAAGAGGGAAGTCTTTTAGGACCAAGATGAGAAAATCATTTTTTACACAGAGAGTGGTGAATCTGTGGAATTCTCTGCCACAGAAGGTAGTTGAGGCCAGTTCATTGGCTATATTTAAGAGGGAGTTAGATGTGGCCCTTGTGGCTAAAGGGATCAGGGGGTATGGGGAGAAGGCAAGTACAGGATACTGAGTTGGATGATCAGCCATGATCATATTGAATGGCGGTGCAGGCTCTAAGGGCCGAATGGCCTACTCCTGCACCTATTTTCTATGTTTCTATGTTTCTATGTAATAGTGAAAGGCCTGGATAGAGTGGATGTGGAGAGGATGTTTCCACTAGTGGGAGAGTCTAGGACTAGAGGTCGCAGACTCAGATTTAAAGTACGCTCATTTATAAAGGAGTTGAGGAGGAACTTCTTCAGTCAGAGGATAGGTAATCTGTGGAACTCCCTGCCACAGAGGGCTGTGGAGGCCATCAATGGACATTTTTAAGGCAGTGACAGCCAAATTCTTGATTACAACGGGTGTCAAGGGTTACCGGGAAAAGGCAGGAAAATGGGGTTAGGATGCAGAGATCAGCCTTGATTGAATGGCGGAGTGGACTCGATGGGCCGAATGGCCAAATAAATGAGTTTGGTATTCCGAAAAACGCAAGGAATCAGGTGATTTGTCAAAGGCAATTTGCTATTAAGAAAAAGCGAACTTAAACTGTGTCTAAATTCTTATCTTTAATCATGGTTTATGTGTAAAAATATAATTAATCTGGGGAACGGGGGTGACAGGCAGCGGGAGAGCGAGTTGGAACAGCTAGAGAGAGGGCGGGTAGGAGACTGGACGGGCGGAGAGACATTCTCGGCGGCTGCGCGCGAACAGAACCCTCGCTTCATCCGCAGCCAGAATGTACCTGGGTCCCAGGTGCCGCAAGCGCTGCCGAACCGCCAATGGGGAGGGACGGAGACGCTGACAGCCAGCGGGGAGAAGAAGCGCCAACTTCAGCCCAACCCTCCCTCCCCCCACTGCTCCAACTCCCGAGGACTGCCAACCGCATCCCCCGCCCCACCCAGCGGCCGCTGGCCAATCCCCCCGGCCCCGGCGAAAGCCGAGCACCAGCCATCATCGGGGATACACACAAAATGCCGTAGCAACTCAGCGGGACGGGTAGCATCCCCAGCGAAAAGGAACGGGTGACTCCAGAGATGTTTAAATTCAAGTTCAAGTTCAAGTTCAAGTGAGTTTATTGTCATGTGTCCCTGATAGGACAATGAAATTCTTGCTTTGCTTCAGCACACAGAACATAGTAGGCATTTACTACAAAACAGATCAGTGTGTCCATATACCGTAATATAAATATATACACACATGAATAAATAAACTGATAAAGTGCAAATAACAGATAATGGGTTATTAATAATCAGAGTTTTGTTCCGAGCCAGGTTTAATAGCCTGATGGCTGTGGGGAAGTAGCTATTCCTGAACCTGGTCGTTGCAGTCTTCAGGCTCCTGTACCTTCTACCTGAAGGTAGCAGGGAGATGAGTGTGTGGCCAGGATGGAGTGGGTCTTTGATGATACTGCCAGCATTTTTGAGGTTGATGTTGCCTGACCCGCCAGCACCCACCCCATGTACATCCCTGCCGATGACCGGTGCTCGGCCCCCGCCGGCACCGAGGGCGCCACTGGACAAGGCGAGAGGCGCAACCGACGGTCCACGGCACTCCGGGAGTTGAAGCAGAGCCGAGACGCAGCCAGCCCCACCCCCCTCCGCGCCCGACCCCGACCCAACATAATCCTGCACACAACGCAGCAGCACAGCTACAGAGAATGTTTATAGCGAGTGACCTATGACCTGGGCATGTGCAGTCGGAATTCCGAACTCGCTTATTCTACTCCTATAACTCGTGAACTTGTTAACATGAAGTGGAGATGGAACCATGGAAACCGTGGAAACCGCCCCATCAGCCCAACTTGTCGACACCGACCAACATGTCCCATCCACACTAGTGAGCCATATGGCCCATATCCCTCCAAACCTATCCTATCCATGCACCTGTTTCTTAAACGTTGCAATAGTCCCAGCCTCAACTACCTCCTCTGGCAGCTTGTTCCATGCACCCACCACACTTTGTTTCCTATTCAACCTATATTTCTATGCAAAAAAATGGTTCCACATATCTATATTACCAAAACTCTTCTCTTCTTTGTGTGCATGTATATGTGTGTGTGTGCGTGTGTGTGCATGTATAGGTGTGTGTGCGTGTGTGTGTGTGTGAGCGTGTGTGTGTGTGTGTGTGAGCGTGTGTGTGTGTGTGAGTGTGAGTGTGTGTGTGTGTGTGTGTGTGCATGTATATGTGTGTGTGTGTGTGTGTGAGCGTGTGTGTGTGTGTGTGAGTGTTAGTGTGTGTGTGTGTGTGTGTGTGCATGTATATGTGTGTGTGTGTGTGTGTGTGCGTGTGTGTGAGCGTGTGTGTGTGTGTGTGAAGTCGGAACAATTTGGTTAATTCCTATTTTCTTCCAAACGCTAGGCCATTTTCCCATTTTCATACATCCTACTCACATTTTTCCCCTGGAGGCGATAAATATCTTCCCGTCGCATTTCCACCTATATTTCTGATCCTTGAAAAGTTAAAAACAGCCCAATCTCACGCATTTTGAGAAAAGAAAATCCGACTGACATCACGATGCACTCGCAAGGCAGGGCGGGACGCTCCGGGAGGGAGGGGCACTCCAGCCCTCACGGTTTGGCGCCCGACGCCCGAGTGACGTCACAATGCACTCGCAAGGCAGGGCGGGACGCTCCAGGAGGGAGGGGCTCTCCAGCGCTCGCAGTGAACGAGGAGTGGCGGCGGCTGGCTGGTGGGGAGGCTGCTGCCGCGGGCCGGGCCCGGCGACTGGGCCTAAGCTGGAGCAGAGCCTGGAGCTGGAGTGAGTGCCGAGCCCCAGGCTTGGGATGGGGATGGGGCCGTGACCAGGGCCGATGAAGAATCCGCCGGTGGAATCAAGGACGAGTCTGGGTTCAGGGTCAGGGAAGATGAAGTAGGAACCTGCACTGGAGTCCAGGCGGTGGCCGAGCTGATGGCCGGAGGCAGCCACTGGAACCCAGGATGAGCCTGGGCCTACAGACAAGGCCGGGTCGAGTATGAGAACCAGGCCCAGTTCCAGGCCCTGACGCTGCTCTACCAACTGGGGCAGGGAATGGGAGTGAGAGGAGGAGGATGAGGGAAATGAGGTGGAGGGAGATGGGGTAGGGTCTCTACCCCCCTCCCTCTCTGCCCCTCTCCCTCTCTACCCCCTCCCCCTCCTCTACTCTCCCTCTCTGATTCTCTCCCTCTCTTGCTCTACCCCACCCCCTCCCTCTCCTCCTCCCTCTCGACCCCCCCTCCCTCGATACCTCACCTCCCTCTCTACCCCCCTCCCCTCCCTCTCTACCCCCCTCCCTCTCTAGAAAGTGGTGAGCATTGGGACCTATGGGTGAGAGGTGAAATATTGCGTTCGAGGACCAGCCCCCCCCTGTGACGCCACCCGCCCCCTCCCCCCCGCGTTGGGGGACGGGACCCAACGGGTCCCACTTGGTTACATTATCAGAGAACTGGGCTCAATCCCGACTACGGGTGCACGGACTTTGTACGTTCTCCCCATGTTTTCTCCGAGATCTTCAGTTCCTCCCACACGCCAAAGACAAACTGGTCTATATGTTAATTAGCTTGGTTTAAATATAAATTGTCCCTCGTGTGTGTAGGATAGTGTTAATGTGCAGGGATCGCTGGTAGGAGCGGTCTCGGTGGGCCGAAGGGTCTGTTTCCGCGCTATTTCTCTAAACTAAACTTTCTCCCCTCTCCTTTTAAACCCATGTCTTCTGGTTTTCGATTACCTTTCCCTGGGTCTACCCAGTCTTTTCCTCTCATGATTTTATACACCCCTATAAGGTCACTCCTTATCCTCCTGCACTCCAAGGAATTGTCCCAGCCTGCTTAACCTCTCCCTGTAGCTCAGGCCCTCGGGTGCAGCAGCATCTATGGAGCGTAGGAAATAGGCAACGTTTCGGGCCGAAACCCTTCTTCAGACTGATGGGGGAAGGGCGGGGAGAAGAAAGGAAAAAGGAGGAGGAGGAGCCTGTGGGCTGAGGGAGAGATAAGAAGGGGAGGAGACAACAATGGCTAACAAAAGTGGGAGAATTCAATGTTCATGCCCGCAGGATGCAGACTCCCCAAGCGGAATATGAGGTGCTGTTCCTCCAATTTCCGGTGGTGCTCGCTGTGGTCTCCTCCCCTTCCTATCTCTCCCTCAGCCCTCCTCCTTTTTCCTTTCTTCTCCCCGCCACCCCCCCCCCCCCCCCCATCAGTCTGAAGAAGGGTTTCGGCCTGAAATGTCGCCTATTTCCTTCGCTCCAAAGATGCTGCCGCACCCGCTGAGTTTCTCCAGCATTTTTGTCTACCTTCGATTTTCCCGCATCTGCAGTTCCTTCTTAAACATCCTCGTAAATCTTCTCTGTAATCTTTCCAGCTTGACAATACGTCACCTATAAAGTACTGAACACAATATTCTAAATGTAACCTCACCAACGCCTTATACAACTGCAACATGACCTTTCAACTTCTACAGTATTTGAGTATAGGAGCAGAGAGGTTCTACTGCAGTTGTACATGGTATTGGTGAGACCACACCTGGAGTATTGCGTACAGTTTTGGTCTCCAAATCTGAGGAAAGACATTCTTGCCATAGAGGGAGTACAGAGAAGGTTCACCAGACTGATTCCTGGGATGTCAGGACTTTCATATGAAGAAAGACTGGATCGACTCGGCTTGTACTCGCTAGAATTTAGAAGATTGTGGGGGGATCTTATAGAAACTTACAAAATTCTTAAGGGGTTGGACAGGCTAGATGCAGGAAGATTGTTCCTGATGTTGGGGAAGTCCAGGACAAGGGGTCACAGTTTAAGGATAAAGGGGAAATCCTTTAGGACCGAGATGTGAATTTTTTTTTTCACATTGTGAATCTTTGGAACTCTCTGCCACAGAAGGTAGTTGAGGCCAGTTCATTGGCTATATTTAAGAGGGAGTTAGATGTGGCCCTTGTGGCTAAAGGGATCAGGGGGTGTGAAGAGAAGGCAGGTACAGGATACTGAGTTGGATGATCAGCCACGATCATATTGAATGGCGGTGCAGGCTCGAAGGGCCGAATGGCCTACCCCTGCACCTATTTTCTATGTTTTCTATGTTACAGTATACTTAAAACTCTGACCGATGAAGGCCAATTTTCCAATAGCCATTTTGACCACACTATCTGCCTGCGACACCACCTTCAAGGAACTATGTACCTGCACTCCTAGATCCCTCTGCTCTGCAACACTCCCCAGAGCCCGACCATTCACTGTGTAGGTCCTGCCCTTGTTAGTCCCTTCAAAATGCAACAGCTGACATTTCTCTGTATTCCATATATATATCACCAACACTTTGTCCTAGATGAACCCTATTGAAGCTGTGGCCAAGAAAGCCAACATCAACATCGTTACCTCTTCAGAAGCTAAGAAAATTGGAGACCCTCAGACTTTCTTTACTTGGTTTTACCTTGCACTGAATGTTATTCCCTTTATCCTGTATCTGCACACTCTGGACGGCTCGATTATAGTCATGTATTGTCTTTCTGCTGACTGGTTAGCCTGCAACCGAGAGGTGGCACAGCGGTAGAGTTGCTGCCTTAAGGGCCTGTCCCACGAGCATGCACCTCCATGCGGCAAGTGCGACCTAACGTGGTCCCACTTCGATCGCCGGAGCCGTATGGAGTTGTGCGGAGCTGGTCCCGACATCGCGCGGGGCTCCGGAAAACTGACCGTGTTCAAAAATTCCGTGCGGCAATGGCCTGCTGGCCCGCAGCCGCCTCGACGGGCGTGCGCAGCGTCTCGACACAGTACGTCACGCGCGAACTTCCCGCGGACTTCGCTCGAACTTCACGTCACTCACTCGACCTCTGCGCGGCCCCCGCTTCCGGTTTGGTCGCGCTCGCCGCATGCAGGTCGCATGCTCATGGGACAGGCCCTTTAGGTCATGCTCGCCGCATGCAGTCGCATGTTCGTGGGACAGGCCCTTTACAGAGTCAGAGGCCCGGGTTCAATCCTGACCACGGGTGCTGTCTGTACAGAGTTCGTACGTTCTCCCTGTGACCACGTGTATGGAGGTAAATAGGCCTTGGTAAAATTGTAAATTGTCCCTAGTGTGTGTAGGAAAGTGTTAGTGTACGGGGATCGCTGGTCGGTGCGGACTCGGAGGGCCAAAAGGCCTGTTTCCACTCTGTATCTCTAAACTAAACTAAAGCACCCTATCCAGATGCATCACAGCCTCATTTGGCAATTGGTTTACCCAAGGCACTGTAGAGAGTTGTATATCATAAGGTCATAAGTGATAGGAGCAGAATTGGGCAAATCGGCCCATCAAGTCTGCTCTGCCATTCAATCATGGCTGATCTATCTCTCCCTCCTAACCCCATTCTCCTGCCTTCTCTATAACCCCTGACACCTCTACATGTGGATGTTGCCTAGTCTGTCACACAGCCCAGACTCCCCACCATCGACTCCATCTGCACATCATGCTGCCACGGGAAAGCCCACTCACACCCCGGTCATTCCCTCTCCTCCCCTCTCCGGTCGAGCAGAAGCTACAAAGAGTTTGAATGCACACAACACCAGATTCAGGAACAGCTTCTTCCCCGCTGTTATCTGACTGCCGAACGGTCCTTTCATCTGCGAAGGATGAATTCCCGATCTCCCAATCTACCGTTTACAGCACAGACACAGGCCCTTCAGCTCAACTCATCCACGACAGCCAAGATGCCCCATCTACAAGATGCTCTCCCTCTCTCTTTCTCCCTCCCTCTTTCTCCTCCTCTTTCTTTCTTCCCCTCTCTCTTTCTCCCTCGCTCACCCTCCCTCTCTCCATCTTTCTCCCTTTCACATACTCCCCCTCTTTCTTCCTCTCTCTCTCTTTCTCCCTTTCATTCTCTCCCTCTTCTCTCTCCACTTCTCTCCCTCTCTCTCGTTCTCCCTTTCTCTCCCTCTCATCCTCCTCCAACCCCCCCCCCCCCCCCTCTCCTCCCCCCCCCCCCTCTCTGTCTTGCACACACTGAACTTTTTTCTCGTTTATTATATTTTTGACAGTGGCACAGCGGTAGAGTTGCTGCCTTACACCACCAGAGACCAGAGTTGCTGTTACACCACCATATATTATATCGTTCTCTCTTTCTTTTCACCCTCTCTCTCTCTCTTCCTCTCTCTCAATTTTTCTCTCTCTTTCTCTTCTTCCCCTCCCTCTCTCTCTCCCCTTTCCTCACTTTCTTTCTCTCTCCCCCCCCCCTCTCTTTTCCTCTCTATCTCCGTTCACAGCACCATAGAGCTGTACAGCACGGAAACAGGCCCTTCGGCCCACCTGGTCGGCTGCTCGTTCGAGACATGAACTAACCTCCGGAGTGAGATGAACAGCGTGGTCCTTGAAATTTCTCCCCTCTCACGCCTTCAGGCTGTGCCCTCGCTTTGTGCTCTCTCGGTCCGTCCCTGCTGCCCGCTGTTGCACTTGTCCGCCAGACTCGCTTTTTGCCCGAGTTAAGGAGGACCGCCGTTCTTCAGTCCAAACTGCATTGTTTCACCTTCCCCCTCCTTTCACTTTGTGCAAGAGCGCCAGGTTGAAAACAGGATGCCTTCAAAGACGCCGAATATGTCTCCTCCCACTCGCAAAAACGCAGCTGGGATGGGGAGAGAGGGATGGGGAGACGGAGAGAGGGAGGGGGAGAGGGAGGGGGAGAGAGGGAGAGACGGAGGGGGAGAGGGAGCGAGAGAGAGGGAGAGGGAGGGAGGGGGAGAGGGAGGGAGAGAGAGAGGGGGGGGAGGGAGGGGGAGAGGGAGGCAGAGAGAGAGGGAGGGGGAGAGGGTGGGGAGAGAGGGAGGGGAGAGGGAGGGGAGAGACGGAGGGGGAGAGGGAGGGAGGGGGAGAGGGAGAGACGGACGGAGGGAGGGATCGTGGGAGGGAGAGACGGAGGGAGAGACGGAGGGGGAGAGGGAGAGAGGGAGCGAGAGACGGAGGGGGAGAGGGAGGGAGAGATAGAGAGGAAAGATGAGGGGGGAGGTGGGGGAGGGAGGGGTGGGGATGGATAAGGAAGAGAGGGAGGGTGGGAAAGGGAGGGAGGGAGAAAGAGAAGGATAGATGAGGAATAGACGGAGGCATGGGGAGACAAGGATAGGGAGGGTGGGGTGGGGACAGATGGGGAGGGAGAGGGGGAGATGGGGGGTGAGGGAGGAAGGGATGGAGAGAGGGAGGTGTGGGGAGGGTGGGGAAGGAGGATAGGGAAAAGGGGAGAGAGTACCCATAGACAGGATCGAACCCGGGTCTCTGGTGGTGCAAGGCAGCAACGCTACTGCTGTGCCACTGTCAAACATATAATAAACGAGAAAAAAGTTCAGTGTGTGCATGTATACACAAACCTTTATTTGTCATTCAGACCTTTTGGTCTGAACGAAATTTTGTTGCCTGCAGTCATACATATAATAATAATATACAACAAAACACACAATAAACACAAATTAACATCCACCACAGTGAGTTCACCAGGCACCTCCTCACTGTGATGGAGGCAAAAGTCTTAAAGTCACTGTCTCTTCCCTCCTTGTTCTCCCTCTGCGCTGAGGCGATCCAGGCCTCCGATGTTGTTACCCCACCGGGCGATGGTAAGTCAGTCCCGCGGCTCAACCGAGCTCCGCGGCCTGGGGTGGTCGAAGATGCCGAGATGTCGCTCTCCAGTCCAGCGGACGCAGCTGTTGCCGCGGGAGCTCCGGAAAAACAGGCACCAACCTGTGACCTGCGAGCTCCCGATGATAGAAACAAAGAAACATAGAAAATAGGTGCAGGAGTAGGCCATTTGGCCCTTCGAGCCTGCACCGCCATTCTATATGATCATGGCTGATCATTCAACTCAGTATCCCATCCCTGCCTTCTCTCCATACCCCCGATCCCTTTAGCCACAAGGGCCACATCTAACTCCCTCTTAAATATAGCCAATGAACTGGCCTCAACTACCTTCTGTGGCAGAGAATTCCACAGATTCACCACTCTCTGTGTAAAAAATGATTTTCTCATCTCGGTCCTAAAAGACTTCCCCCTTATCCTTAAACTGTGACCGCTTGTTCTGGACTTCCCCAACATCGGGAACAATCTTCCTGCATCTAGCCTGTCCAACCCCTTAAGAATTGTGTACGTTTCTAACGATGATGTCGTCCACTGGCCCGCGGCCGAGCCCCGGATTCAGGTCGTCGCCACCGGAACGCCGCCTCAGCCTTGAACCGTGCCGCCGCCACCGGAGCACCGCCTCAGCCCCAAGTCGTGCCACTGCCACCGGAACGCCGGAACGCCGCCGCAGCTCCGAATTCGGCCAGCCTCGCTTTGGTAAGTCCCGGCTGGCTCTGCTTCCGGAGCCTCGAGGTCGGTTCGCAGTTGGAGGCCGCCAGCTCCGCCATTAGGCCTCAGCGCAGACGGAGGCAGAGAAGGGGGATATGACAGAAAGTGTCGCTTTCCCCCGAAGGGAGAGACAGAAAACCATGTTTTACCCCCCCCCCCCCCCCCTCACACATAACACCTAATAACTAAAATTTGACTAAAACAAGACCAAAAAAAACACCAGAAAAAAGTAAAAACAGACGAACTGCAGTCGAGCAGCAGCCGTTCAACAGCGCTGCCACTTCCTCATATATATATTGGTCTCCTAATCTAAGGAAAGACATTCTTGCCATAGAGGGAGTACAGAGAAGGTTCACCAGACTGATTCCTGGGATGGCAGGACTTTCATATGAAGAAAGACTGGATAGACTCGGCTTGTACTCGCTAGAATTTAGAAGATTGAGGGGGGATCTTATAGAAACTTACAAAATTCTTAAGGGGTTGGACAGGCTAGATGCAGGAAGATTGTTCCCGATGTTGGGGAAGTCCAGAACAAGGGGTCACAGTTTAAGGATAAGGGGGAAATCTTTTAGGACCGAGATGAGAAAAACATTTTTCACACAGAGAGTGGTGAATCTGTGGAATTCTCTGCCACAGAAGGTAGTTGAGGCCAGTTCATTGGCTATATTTAAGAGGGAGTTAGATGTGGCCCTTGTGGCTAAAAGGATCAGGCGGTATGGAGAGAAGGCAAGTACAGGATACTGAGTTGGATGATCAGCCATGATCATATTGAATGGCGGTGCAGGCTCGAAGGGCCGAATGGCCTACTCCTGCACCTATTTTCTATGTTTCTATGTATATATATCAGTAGACACAATGAGCTTTGGAAGACTTGTGAAAGAATGGGTTGACTGGGCCTGTATTTGCTGGAATTTAGGATAAGAGGGGGAGTCCAGAACCAGGGGTCACAGTTTAAGAATAAGGGGTAGGCCATTTAGGACTGAGATGAGGAAAAACCTTTTCACCCAGAGAGTTGTGAATCTGTGGAATTCTCTGCCACAGAAGGCAGTGGAGGCCAATTCATTGGATGTTTTCAAGTGAGAGTTAGATTTAGCTCATAGGGCTAAAGGAATCAAGGGATCTGGGGAAAAAGCAGGAACGGGGTACTGATTTTACCTCCCCCCTCGACTCCATTCAAGGACCCAAGCAGTCGTTCCAGGTGCGACAGAGGTTCACTTGCAACTCCTCCAACCTCATCTATTGCATCCGCTGCTCTAGATGTCAGCTGATCTACATCGGTGAGCCCATGCGGAGGCTGGGCGATCGTTTCGCCGAACACCACCGCTCGGTCCGCACTAACCAACCTGACCTCCTGGTGGCTCAGCACTTCAACTCCCCCTCCCCCCATTCCATATCCGACCTCTCTGTCCTGGGTCTCCTCCATGGCCAGAGTGAGCACCACCGGAAATTGGAGGAACAGCACCTCATATTCCGCTTGGGGAGACTGCATCCTGGTGGCATGAACATTGAATTCTCCCAATTTTGTTAGCCCTTGCTGTCTCCTCCCCTTCCTATCTCTCCCTCAGCCCTCAGGCTCCTCCTGCTCCTTTTTCCTTTCTTCTCCCCGAAAGTCTGAATCAGATCAGTCTGAAGAAGAATTTTGGCCCGAAACGTTGCCTATTTCCTTCGCTCCATAGATGCTGCTGCACCCGCTGAGTTTCTCCAGCATTTTGTGTACCTACTGATTTTATATGAACAGCCATGATCATATTGAATGGCGGAGCTGGCTCAAAGGGCTGAATGGCCTACTCCTGCCCCTGTTTTTCTATGTTTCTATGTTCTAGGTTTGGACTGTACTCATCTGTTCTCCATGTTAAAGGTCTTCTCAATCAAAGAGTTCAGTTTAGTTCATTGTCACGTGCATCGAGGTACATTGAAAAGCTTTTGTTACGTGCTAACAATTCACCGGAAAGACATGATTACATGATTACAATCGAGCCGTCCACAGTGTACAGATACAGGATCAAAGGAATAACATGAAGAACAGCAAGCGAGCGGGCAAGATCATCTCCAACCACTCTCACCCTGGCCACAAACCCATTGAATCACTTCCCTCTGGAAGGTGACTCCGTGCTGTCAAAGCTGCCACAGCCAGACATAAAAACAGTTTTTATCCACGAGTAGTTGTACTACTCAACAGCCAAAAATTTGTAGCCTCCCTTTGATCTGGTATTTTGTTGGTTCACATGCTTGATCAATGGTGTTTTATCATTAATGTTTTATTATTGTTAACCATATAACCATATAACAATTACAGCACGGAATACAGGCCATCTCGGCCCTTCAAGTCCGTGCCGAACACTGATGTTTAGTGTTTTCTGAGTCATTCGTAACTGTCACCGTATGTCATGTTGTTACTTGTGTGCGGAGCACCAAGGCAAATTCCGAAACGATAGCCATGTCTGCGTTTGGTCTCGCCGATGTATAAGAGCCCACATCTTGAACAGCGGATACAGTAGATGAGGTTGGAGGAGGTGCAAGTGAACCTCTGCCTCACCTGAAAGGACTGTCGGGGTCCCTGGACAGAGTCAAGGGAGGAGGTATAGGGACAGGTGTTGCATCTCCTGCGGTTGCAGGGGAAAGTACCTGGGGAGGTGGTGGCTTGGGTGGGAAAGGATGAGTTAAGTAGGGACTTGCGGAGGCAACGGTATTTGCAGAAGGCGTAAAAAAATTAAATCTGCTTTTTGTGTCTGTTTCAAGTTGGCTTGGTAGCATTGTAAATTGTTCCTAGTGTATAGGATTGTGCTAGTGTACGGGAGAAAGCTGGTCGGCACGGACTCGGTGGGGCAAAGGGCCTTCTTCAGCACTGTATCTCTAGTTTAGTTTAGTTTCGAGATACAGTGCAGAAACAGGCCCTTTGGCCCACCGAGTCCGCACCGACCAGTGATCCCTGCACTTTAACACTAAGCTACACAAACCTAGGGACAATTTTACATTTACAGTATACCAACCCTCAAACCTGTACTTCTTTGGAGTGTGGGAGGAAACAGAATATCTCGGAGAAAACCCACGCAGGCCTCAGGAAGAACTTACAAACTCCGTACAGACAGCACCCACAGTCTGGTTCGAACCCGATCTCTGATGCTGTAAGCTCTATAAGGCAGCAACCCTACTGCTGTGCTACAGTGCTGCCTCTAAACTAAACTGAACTGAGTATTGACGTACAGAGGGATCTTGAGGTCCAAGTCCATCGTGTAATAGAAGGATCTGATACAGAAATTCATGCAGAAGTGGTCTGACGAAACAGATGACATCTTCACCACTGCTTTGAGTCAATGGGCTGGTGCCTATTCAAGGATTCTGTGGGTCACCAAGATGAATAGGCCACTCTATCACATATGTAGAGTTCTGTGTACCAAAAGAAGACAACACCTGTGTTCGACTCTACACCAATGTTACTGTTTGCGTGCCTAGTTGCCACCTTCCCTTCAGCCTTCTTCTTGCGTATAGTGTGCGCAGCCTAAAGTTGTTGGACAACTTGTTCTATCTGATCTTATTTGATTGTGCATGGCGGGTTGATTGCATTCGTCGAAACAGGGCGGACCACGTGAAGGTTGCAATCTCCCACCCAATCCCTTCAGCCAACAACGAACCACTCTACATATCCTTGAGCACTGTCTGCTTTGATGTGTCCTTTTCACCCATTCTCTTTCTACCCTTCCATATCTCTAGATTCTCTCTCCCCTGACTCTAAGCCTGAAAAAATGGCTTGACCCCAAATGTCACCTATTCCTGTTTCTCCAGAGATGCTGCCAGACCCGGTGAGTTACTCCAGCATTTTGTGTGTATTGCAGGTTTGTAGATTAAATTGCTCGATATGAGTGTAAATTGTCCCTACTGTGTTTAGGATGGCGTACGTGGCAGGTATGGCTGGTCGGCGCGGACTCGGTGGGCCGAGGGGCATGTTTCCCATTGGACTACAATGCTGAGAACTATATTCTGCACTCCCCTTTGCTCCACCAGTTGTACTTGAGTTTGACTTGATTGTATTTAAGTATAGTATTAACTGATCTGTTTGGATAGCATGCAGAACAGGACAGCATGGTGGCACAGCGGTAGAGTTGCAGCCTTACAGCGCCAGAGACCCCGGTTCGATCCTGACTACGGGTGCTGTCTGTACGGAGTTTGTACGTTCTCCGCGTGACCTCTTGGGTTTACTCCGGGTGGTCCGGCTTCCTCCCACACTCCAAAGACGTTTGTAGGCTAATTGGCTTGGTAAAATTGTAAATTGTCCCTAGTGTGTGTGTGTAGCATAATGTTAAGGGCCTGTCCCAATTAGGCGATTTTTTGGGGCGACTAAAGGCGACCCCCGCAAAATTTTCAACTTGTTGAAAGATTTTGGGCGACAGTGCCGATAATTTTTGCTTTCTTAGGTTTCCGCGAGGTGTCGTAGGTGAATCCCATTAAAACTAGTCTCAGCCAGTCGCCTAAAAATTCGCCTAAGTGGGACAGATCCTTCAGTGTGTGGGTATCCTTGGTTGGCGCGGGCTCGGTGGGCCGAAGGGCCTGTTTCCCCGCTGTAGCTCTGAACTAAACTAAACAAAGCTTTTCACTGTACCTCGGCACATATGACAATAATAAACTTGAAACTAAAGGTAAACATATAAACATAGAAACATAGAAAATAGGTGCAGGAGTAGGCCATTCGGCCTTTCGAGCCTGCACCGCCATTCAATATGATCATGGCTGATCATCCAACTCAGTATCCCATACCTGCCTTCTCTCCATACCCCCTGATCCCTTTAGCCACAAGGGCCATATCTAACTCCCTCTTAAATATAGCCAATGAACTGGTCTCAACTACCTTCTGTGGCAGAGAATTCCAGAGATTCACCATTCTCTGTGTGAAAAAAGTTTTTCTCATCTCGGTCCTAAAAGATTTCCCCCTTATCCTTAAACTGTGTGACCCCTTGTTCTGGACTTCCCCAACATCGGGAACAATCTTCCTTTTTCTAGCCTGTCCAAGCCCTTAAGAATTTTGTAAGTTTCTATAAGATCCGCCCCTCAATCTTCTAAATTCTAGCGAGTACAAGCCGAGTCTATCCAGTCTTTCTTCATATGAAAGTCCTGACATCCCAGGAATCAGTCTGGTGAACCTTCTCTGTACTCCCTCTGTGACAAGAATGTCTTTCCTCAGATTAGGAGACCAAAACTGTACCCAATACTCCAGGTGTGGTCTCACCAAGACCCTGTACAACTGCAGTAGAACCTCCCTGCTCCTATACTCAAATCCTTTTGCTATGAATGCTAACATACCATTCGCTTTCTTCACTGTCTGCTGTACCTGCATGCCTACTTTCAATGACTGGTGTACCATGACACCCAGGTCTCGTTGCATCTCCCCTTTTCCTAATCGGCCACCATTCAGATAATAGTCGACTTTCCTGTTTTTGCCACAATTATCCACATTATACTGCATCTGCCATGCATTTGCCCACCCACCCAGCCTATCCACTGTGAAAGTCCTGACATCCCAGGAATCAGTCTGGTGAACCTTCTCTGTACTCCCTCTATGGCAAGTGAAAGTTAAAACCGTGAAAGTGCCCATGCTTATAGATAAAAAGTCGTATAGTAAAGAAGGCGAAAGGTATGTTTGCCTTTATCGGTCAGGGCATTGAGTACAAGAGTCAGGAAGTGGTGATGCAACTCTATAAGGCCTTGGTTTGGCTGCATTTGGAGTATTGCGTGCAATTCTGGTGGCCCCATAACAGGAAGGATGTGGAGGCTTTGGTAAGGGTGCAGAGGAAGTTCACCAGAACGCCTTAGAGATTGGATTAGAGAGCATTAGATACAAGTAGAGATTGCACGCACCTGGAATGTTTTCTCCAGAACTGTGGAGTTTGAGGGGAGACCCGACAGAAGTATATAAAACTAGGAGGGGCATAAGGGCAGCATGATGGCGCAGAGGTAGAATTGCTGCCTTACAGCGCCAGAGACCCGGGTTCGATCCTGACCATGGGTGTTGTCTGTACGGAGTTTGTACGTTCTCCCCGTGACCTGCGTGGGTTTTCACCTGTTGTGGTTCAGTATTCCTAAACAGACAAAAACGCAAATAAACCAGTGATCAAACAGTACAATCTTTATTTCGCCAGGCGGGTGGGGTAAAACTCTTAACAGTAGGCAGATTACTGACTATACAGAGTTCTCATCCCCACACAACGAGCACTGTTAATGAAAATGCAAAGTCTGTGTAATAGTTCCCTAAAGTGGGGGAACGTAATGACGAATTATACTGTCATCTATAACGACAGAAGCCGACACCTTTACAGTAATTGACCTATGTTCAGCCTTTTACCCAATATTCCTTCATAAAGACCGATAGCCTTTTGTTCCATGGCTTTGCCAGCAGTAGTGGAATAACATGCCAGCCTGCTTAAGCACTGTAACAGGGAAGGGCGACAATTATAGAATGTTAAGGGCCTGTCCCACGAGCATGCGACTCCATGCGGCAAGCGCGACCTAACGAGCATGCGACTCCATGCGGCAAGCGCGACCTAACGAGCATGCGACTCCATGCGGCGAGCGCGACCTAACGTGGTTGCTTGAGCCGCACGGCCTCGCGGGGCCGGTCCCACTTCGATCGCCGGAGCCGTATGGAGTTGTGCGGAGCAGGTCCCGACATCGCGCGGGGCTCTGAAAAACTGACCGTGTTCAAAAATACTGCGCGGGAAACGGCCTGTCTCGACGTCGTACGTCACGCACGAACTTCCCGCGGACTTCGCTCGAACTTCATGTCAATCACTCGACCTCCGCGCGGCCCCCGCTTCCGGTTTGGTCGTGCTTGCCGCATGCAGTCGCATGCTCGTGGGACAGGTCCTTTAGGTCGCGCTTGCCGCATGGAATCGCATGCTCGTGGGACAGGCCCTTTAAGCAGTGAAACTAGCTGCTGTAAGGTAAACAAGCTTCTTTATCTGATTAGGATTTTGGGATTATGCCATAACACCTTACGAGCACAAGGACAGATTCAAAACCACATCACAATCAGACACATAATGCTTCTAGTTCCTGGTATCTTGTAACATTGAACTTATTGATGTTAATCTCTTAAAGAAGCTAAAAACTAATCTGCAGATCCCACAGTCATGGATAATTGGCATGAAGCAATTAAAGGGGAAATTTGTATGAGTTTGCGGTAACAAATCAAATCAAATCAACCTTTATTGTCATCTTGCAAAGCAACAGTTGTACAGTGCAAAATGAGAAGACGTTTCTCAGGGAATACGCACACACAGCATCGCACATAAAACTTAAACATTTCACACATAATAACAGTAAAAACAATCCAGTCCCTGATGAAACAGTATAAATAGTTAAAAGCAGGTAAAACAGCAACATTAAAATACAGTAAAAACAGTCATTAAAATGTCCAGGGCAGTTGATTTGAGTGGCCAGTGCCAGAGTTATTAAAATGTCAGTGCAAAGCAGCAGAATCAGGTGGAGTGTGTGTTTAACAACCTCACAGCCTGTGGCAAAAAGCTGTTTAGCAGTCTGGTAGTCCGGGCTTTGATGCTACGGTATCTCTTGCCTGATGGCAGGATATCCAGGTGTGTGTGGAGGGGGTGCAGTTTGTCCTTAGCTATTCTCAGAGCTTTTTTCAGACAGCGGCTCTGGAACAGTTTTTGTACCGAGGGAAGGGAGATTGAAACGTTTGAATTCTTAGAACTCTTTATTATTATTATTCATTTTTTATCTAAGCTCTGCATAAGGATAGTTGACAGCTCCATTCTCAATTCCTGATAATCTTTGTATTTAATCGTGTTAACTGTTTTACAACTTTTGTATATTAAAAAACTTTCTTACTATGAAATAAGTGTTGATCAACAAAGATCAACAAAGAGGATTCTGTATTATAATAAGAAGAGTGTTGTCCCTAGATTCCTGAAATCCTCTAAAATAATGACCTTGCTACCCCCATTCCCCAGGAAATGGAGAAAATCCATCAGGTTGACAGTGGCATGCATGGGTACAAAGCAGATGGTTTGATGGACTTTGGAATACGATATTACACTATGGCTCGTTTTAAGGGCCTGTCCCACTTGGCCGTCATTTCCGCGCCATCTACGCAACCTCCAAAAATGTGGTCGTCGCGTTGTGACACACGGGTAGCATGTGGGACGGGCGGATGGAGAGGCGTGGAGGAGTGTAGAGTTGCGTGTGGTATCGCGCGGCGCTCCAGGATTTTGTGCTGCACGAAATCCTTACGCGCCACCTGCGTGACGTATCACGGATGCATTGGGTACGCACGCGAGCATCCCGACGTCTCACGTGTATCGTGTGGTGACGCATGGTTACGTCACCGTGCGTAACCATGAGTCGCCGCGCACGCCGCAGGGTATTCTAATGATGTCACTCGCACCAGACGGCTTGATGACGCGTGATTTGCGCGCGTAACGACGTGTCGACCTATTTTACATATGACGCATAAATGAGGCACAAATGACGGCCAAGTGGGACTGGCCCTTTAGTAATCATCGCTTTAAATGTTTATTGTTAATTGCTTGCGACCATTATGTACCTGTGAATTGTGAAAGTTTTCATAAACTGATAAAGAGGAAGGAATGTGGTTTCTAGAAGACCAACAAGGTTCTGGTCAATTGCGGTCTACACGTAATTAATTCACACTGGGGTCCTGTCCAGTCTCAGTCAAAGCTTTAAGGGCCTGTCCCACCAGCATGCGATTGCATGCGTCTAGCACGACCAAACGTGGTGGCTTGAGGCGTACGGCCGGGCGGGGCCGGTCCCAATTCGAACCGCGGAGGCGTATGGAGTTGTGCGGGGCTGGTCCCGGCATCATACTTACCAATCAGCTGGGCAGGAGTCGGGCCGACTAAATTTGGACGGCGCACGGCGTCGGGCGGTAAAGTCACCATGCAACGGCGCACCGGGCGGTGACATCATCGCGCAACGCCACGCGCTAGGTGTACGCCGTCAAGATATTGCGTATGACATCAAGACGCTGCGTACAATGTCAAGGCGCTGCGTACGCCCGTCGAGACACTGCGTACGCCCTCAAGGCGGCTGCGGGCCGACTGGCCGTTGGCGCGTGGGATTTTCGGACAGTGCAAGGTTTTTGGAGCCCCGCGCGATGTCGGGACCAGCCCCGCACAACACTATACGCCTCCGCCGATCGAAGTGGGACCGGCCCCGCAAGCGACCACATTTGGTCGCGCTAGACGCATGCTATCGCATGCTGGTGGGACAGGCCCTTAACTTAAACTCTTAAACTACTTACAAGGCAGGCCCTTTAAAATAGGTCATTATAAACAAAAAACAATAAAAAAATTATTCTCAATTCTCATCCAACACCTTAATCTGAATTTCACATGGCCAGTGCGTAATTCAGATCTCTCTTGAATTCAATTCAAAAGGTAAGAAATAGGAAAAAAGCAAACTTAAAATACCGACAAGGTTCGCAATCCTAATGCCAGGTTATGCGGCAAAGAAAATGAACAGTCTTTTTGCTGAGCTACATCCCCTGTTTAATAAAAGTCGAGAAGACATAGAAACAGAAAGCATAGAAAATGGGTGCAGGAGTAGGCCATTCGGCCCTTCGAGCCTGCACCGCCATTCAATAAGATCATGGCTGATCATCCAACTCAGTATCCTGTACCTGCCTTCTCTCCATACCCCCTGGTCCCCTTAGCCACAAGGGCCACATCTAACTCCCTCATATCTATAGCCAATGAACTGGCCTCAACTACCTTCTGTGGCAGAGAATCCCACAGATTCACCACTCTCTGTGTGAAAAATGTTTTTCTCTTGAACACAGAACACACAGAATTTCCACATAGATAAACAATACATTTCAAAAGAGCAAAGAAAAATAAAATAACTTTGTCCCAGGCTCAATGCCAATAGAGCTGCAACTTCTTAAATAGACACTACCTTTTAAAACACATGAGATTCTACAAAGATTTATCACGTACATGAGTAAGCTCATTCAATGGCATCCCATGTCAACATTCACCAAGAACTGGTTCCACAAACAAATACCAGTCTTTAAACTCACTCACACTACATCCTCTTTCCGTGTCATTCACTCACAGATTTCCACACCCCATACAATATGCTAAAGAGCCTGTCCCACCAGCATGCGATTGCATGCGGCAAGCGCGACCTAACGTGGTCGCTTGAGCCGTACGGCCTCGCGGGGCCGGTATCACTTCGATCGCCGGAGCCGTATGGAGTTGTGCGGGGCTGGTCCCGACATCGCACGGGGCTCCGAAAAACTGACAGTCCAAAAATCCCGCGCGGCAACGGCCTGTCGGCCCGCAGCCGCATTGAGGCCGTACGCACCGCCTCGACAGGCGTGCGCAGCGTCTTGACGGCGTACACAGCGTCTGGACGCTGTATGCAGCGTCTTGACGGCGTACGCCTAACGCGTGGTGTTGCGCGATGATGTCACCACCCGGTGTGCCGTTGCGTGATGACGGAACAGCCCGACGCCGTGCGATATCCAAATTCAGTCGGCCCGCCTCCTGCCCAGCTGATTGGTGAGTATGATGTCTGGACCAGCTCCAGATGGCTCCGCGGTTGGAAGTGGGACCGGCCCCGCGAGGCCATACGCCTCAAGCCACCACGTTTGGTCGCACTCGCCGCATGCAGTCGCATGCTGGTGGGACAGGCCCTTTAATCCCAGATATTCACACACGTTAAAGCAATAAAATTCTCACTCAAGAGTAAAACACAGTTACATATTCCTCAAGGAAATCATGCAAAACTCTTAAAATTTGAAACACCCAAAAATGAGAAATTTACATTTTAGTATGAGGCAAAGGCACTATATCTTGTGCTGTCAGGAAGCAAAGTGTAGGAGTAAACGGGTCCTTTTCAGAATGGCAGGCAGTGACTAGTGGGGTACAACAAGACTCAGTGCTGGGACCACAGCTATTTACAATATATATTAATACAATACAATATACAATACAATACAATTCAATTTATTGTCATTTGGACCCCTTGAGGTCCAAACGAAATGTCGTTTCTGCAGCCATACATTACAAACAAATAGACCCAAGACACAACACAGTTTACACAAACATCCATCACATTGCTGTGATGGAAGGCCAAAAAAACTTATCTCTCCACTGCACTCTCCCCCCCGATGTCAGAGTCAAAGTCAAAGTCAAAGCCCCCGGCGGGCGATGGCTATTGTCCCGCGGCCATTAAAGCCACGCCGGGTGATGCAAGGCCGCGCACCGGGTTCTTGATGTTAGAGCCCCCGGCGTGCGCTCGCAGTCCCGCGGCCATTCCAAGCCGCGCGGGGCGGTGATGTAGGCCCCGCTCCAGGAGCTCTTCAACCCCGCAACTCGGGCGGGAGAAGTCGCCGTTACGGGAGCCCTGAAAAGCGGTCTCCCTCCAGGGATCCGCGGGCTCCCGGTGCCGCCGTCCGCCAAACCCGCAGTTGCAGCCTCCGAATCTCCGGGGGTCGGGTCGCAGCAGCGCTCCACCACCGCTCTACCCGCTCTGGACTCGGCCAGCTCCGCGACGGTGAGGTGAGTAGTCGGCACCAGAGCCCCCGGTCTTCCTGTTGGAGGCCGCTCCTCGTTGCAGCCCCAACGACAACGGAGACCCGACAAAGAAAAAATCGGGTCTCCCGTGCAGGGAGAGATTTAAAAGTTACCCCCACCCCCCCCCCCCACACCACCCCAAACCCCCCACACACATACCCCAACAAAAAATAACAAAAACTCCATAAAAACATAGACATAAAATAATAAAAACGCAGACGGACTGCAGAGACCGCTGCTGACGAAAGTCGCGCCGCCCACCTAATGATTTGGACGAGGGAATTGAATGCAGCATCTCCAAGTTTGCGGATGACACGTAGCTGGGGGGCAGTGTTAGCTGTGAGGAGGATGCTAGGAGGCTACAAGGTGACTTGGATAGGCTGGGTGAGAGGGCAAATGTATGGCAGATGCAGTATAATGTGGATAAATGTGAGGTTATCCACTTTGGTGGCAAAAACAGGAAAGTAGACTGTTATCTGAATGGTGGCCGATTAGGAAAAGGGGAGATGCAACGAGACCTGGGTGTCATGGTACACCAGTCATTGAAAGTAGGCATGCAGGTGCAGCAGGCAGTGAAGAAAGCGAATGGTATGTTAGCATTCATAGCAAAAGGATTTGAGTATAGGAGCAGGGAGGTTCTACTGCAGTTGTACAGGGTCTTGGTGAGACCACACCTGGAGTATTGCGTACAGTTTTGGTCTCCTAATCTGAGGAAAGACATTCTTGCCATAGAGGGAGTACAGAGAAGGTTCACCAGACTGATTCCTGGGATGGCAGGACTTTCATATGAAGAAAGACTGGATAGACTCGGCTTGTACTCGCTAGAATTTAGAAGTTTGAGGGGGGATCTTATAGAAACTTATAAAATTCTTCAGGGGTTGGACAGGCTAGATGCAGGAAGATTGTTCCCAATGTTGGGGAAGTCCAGAACAAGGGGCCATACACAGTTTAAGGATAAGGGGGAAGTCTTTTAGGACCGAGATGAGAGAAACATTTTTCTTTTCATGCAGAGAGTGGTGAATCTGTGGCATTCTCTGCCACATAAGGTAGTTGAGGCCAGTTCATTGGCTATATTTAAGAGGGAGTTAGATGTGGCCCTTGTGGCTAAAGGGATCAGGGGGTATGGAGAGAAGGCAGGTACAGGATACTGAGTTGGATGATCAGCCATGATCATATTGAATGGCGGTGCAGGCTCGAAGGGCCAAATGGCCTACTCCTGCACCTATTTTCTATGTTTCTATGTCTTGTGCTGTTGTGTTGCTAACCTTCACTAAGATAGCTTTGTAGAATTATAAAACAGTTGCCATATACTTCTTAAATTTAATTTAAGAACATTTTTAGAAAAACAAAAAGATAGCTGTCCTGTATACAGGATTCATACATATTTGTCAGGCAGCCATTCACCAAAAATGTTAATTCTTCTTCATAAATACAACACATACTGAAGAACGGTCTCAACCCAAAACACACTCTGGACTCTCTCTCTCAAACACAGGTCATTTCATTAAAAACTTCAAAGTGTAAGCTACTTCCACATTCTCTTTCCTCCTTATCAATACAAATTTAATATGAAAGTTGCAGGAAGACATAATTATGTAATAAAATTTCTCAGCTCCTCCTGCATCCCCCTTTATTTTCACTGCTAAAATGAATTTCAATTTTCGCAAATGCACTTGTCTTGATTTACATTTTACACAGAAACCAAATTGAAGCACATTGTTGCTGTTTCTTTACTATTCTCAACAATCCTCACAACATAATTAATTATCTTTACAGTCTGAAAGAGCCGTTATGTCTACTAGAATCTCTGGTTCTGTGGGGACCAATGTGCAGAATTCGTATTCTGCTGTGTGGGCGATAATGTCAGTTGGGACATTCCCCCGGGAGACTTTGTTGTGGCCATTGGTGTGGGCATTGCACTTAAAAATGGCCAGTTGGACTGTGAGGGTTAAGGCATGCAGTAGCTGGTGCAGTAGCAAGCGCTGCTTTTGTTGCAAAATTCTTCTTCTTATTGGGAGTGAGAGAGTTAGAGAGGATTGCTGTTGTGCCCTGGCAGAGACACCAATGCATCCACTGCCGGTAGAAATTAACCAAGCCCAGAAATGGGATTGGTCCGAATCCCTGTCATACAAGGTCCTGCCACACCTCACACTTGCCCGATTACTCAGACTTTCCCCTCTCTCCAAGAACTCCAAGAAGACCAAGGCGCTCATTGTAGACTTCAGAAAGTCTAGGGGCGGCACGCACACCCCCATCCACATTAAAGGGACGGAGGTGGAACGTGTTTCCAGCTTCAGGTTCCTGGGGGTCAACATCTCCGATGACCTCTCTTGGACCCACAATACCTCAACTCTGGTCAAGAAGGCTCACCAGCGTCTCTTCATCCTGAGGAGACTAAAGAAGGTCCATCTGTCTCCTCAGATTCTGGTGAACCTCTACCGCTGCACTATCGAGAGCATCCTTACCAACTGTATCACAGTATGGTATGGCAACTGCTCTGTCTCCGACCGGAAAGCACTGCAGAGGGTTGTGAAAATTACCCAACGCATCACCGGATCCTCACTCCCCTCCATTGAGTCTGTCCAAAGCAAGCGATGTCTGCGAAGGGCGCTCAGCATCGTCAAGGACTGCTCTCACCCCAACCACAGACTGTTTACCCTCCTCCCATCCGGGAGGCGCTATAGGTCCCTCCGTTGCCGGACCAGCAGGTCCAGGAACAGCTTCTTCCCTGCGGCTGTTACATTAATCAACACTGTACCTCGGTGATTGCCAATCACCCCCCCCCCCCCGGACACTTCTTCCACCAGGAAAAAAAAAATGGCACTACTATGACTGTATGCACGTAAATATATTTATTATTGCTCATATTTATGTCGCTCTTCGAGGGAGATACTAACTGCATTTCGTTGTCTCTGGTACTGTACACTGCACAATGACAATAAAGTTTGAATCTGAATCTGAATCTCTCTCCACCAGGGAGACGAGCTCTGTTTTTTTCAAACAGGTCAGAGTTTTTTGTTTCAAGTTTGTTTTAAACTGTACCGATTGTTGGCTGCAAAATATTAAAGTTCTTGGGGCAAAAGTGAGCAGCCTCGATCTTGCGGGGTAGTTAAGGTACGGTGCCTCGAAAGCCACCAGCTCCACATCCTGCTTTATGTTTTCAATCTTCTTATTTTATCTGCTGTTTCTCTTTCCTGGTGCAGAAAGCAAGTGTGAAACAGCATACAAAAAACAAAAAAACAAAACAAGAATATTTATAGTGTCATAAACAATATCTATAAATAAATGAACTCGTATTGTGTCCGAAAAGGAACAGGAAGAACCCAAAGCTTGTTAATTCCCACCCCTTATTCAACTGCTTATAATTATCATACCAATTTAGCAGCTATATGTACACCATATGTACACCAGCAGCTATATGTACACCACATGTAAATCAGCAGCTATATGTACACCATATGTACACCAGCAGCTATATGTACACCACATGTAAATCAGCAGCTATATGTACACCATATGTACACCAGCAGCTATATGTACACCATATGTACACCAGCAGCTATATGTACACCACATGTAAACCAGCAGCTATATGTACACCATATGTACACCAGCAGCTATATGTACACCATATGTACACCAGCAGCTATATGTACACCACATGTAAACCAGCAGCTATATGTACACCATATGTACACCAGCAGCTATATGTACACCATATGTACACCAGCAGCTATATGTACACCACATGTACACCAGCAGCTATATGTACACCAAATTATTTACATTTATACACTAATCAAATATTTACAAAGCCATACAAAAAAGGGAGAAAAAAAGAAAAAAGAAAAGAAAAAACCCTCATATACTATACAGTATCTTAGTCATATATACAACCCATCACCCTATAATCACCCTTCCAAATACAATCAGTATAACAAATATCCCACTCACAATCACCTATCCTCATCCCAATATCCTTTAAAAAAATGTTTTTCTACATCTTTTTAAACTGAATTATGTTTGTGCTAAGTTTAACTCCTGTTCCAGACCATTACACAAATTCACACCACAGATTGCTATGCACATACTTTTAAAAGTTGTTCTGACATTGAGTGTTTTTAAATTATGTTCCCCTCTCAAATTATACCCACCCTGTCTTTCCATAAACAGTTTTTATATATTTCTTGGAAGTAAATTATTTCTTGCTTTGTACATGATTTGCGCAGTCTTAAATTAAATTCAACCAGATCGGTGAACTTCAGTGTATGTGACTTTAAGAATAATAAATTGGTATGTTCAAGATATCCAACGTTATTGATCATTCATATTGCTCTTTTGTGTAATGTGCATAATGTTGGTGTGTAGGTTGGTTTTGTAGGTGTTACCCCATATCTCCACACAGTAACTAAGATATGGCAATATGAGTGTATTATACAGAGTATGTAATGATTTGTGGCACAGAATGTGTCTTGATTTTCTGTAGCCTCTTACTCAGTCTTCCGCGATTGTTCCCAGCAAGACCTGCTCGTCTATGCCAATGTAGTGGTTCAGTATTCTTAAACAGACAGAAACGCTAATAAAATCAGTGATCTTTATTTCGCAAGGCGGGTGTGGTAAAACTTTTAACAATATGCTGATTCAAGTCAGGTCATGTCAAGTCAACTTTACTTGTCACGTACACATACAAAATGTGCAGTGTAATGAAAGTGGCAATGCCTGCAGATTGAGCAAAAACTACCGAACAGAATAGAACAGAATCAGTATTTACATATTAGGAAAAAACCCAAATGTTTTTAAAAGACACAACACAACAGTAAATTAGTCCCTGGTGAGATAAGAGTTTACATTCCTTATGGCCTGTGGGATGAAACTCCGTCTCATCACGCCTGTTTTCACAGCATGACAGTGGAGGCGTTTGCCTGACCGTAGCAGCTGGAACAGTCCATTGCTGGGGTGGTAGGGGTCCTTCATGACATTGCTGGCTCTGGATCTCCACCTTATGGTGTAAAGACCGAATGCATTACTCTCTGCAGAGCCTTCCTGTCCTACAGATTATACAGAGCTCTCATCCCACACAAAGGAACAATAATCTCAATACATGTATATATACCCCAATAAACGACAATTCAGCAAAATCTTATCTACGAAGCATAGTACAGCCTCTTGCTTCTTAAAATTGACAGATACTTAAGATTGACAGTTTCTTAAGATTGGCAGGTTCTTCTGACAGAGGAAGGGTTAGCCATATATGGTTATATGAGAAGGTTATATTTCTGCAGAACAAGCATTTGTTTTTTTTCTACTTATGACGCACATTATAATCTTATAGCCTGAAATCTCTCTCAATGTTTATATTATAGAGGAAACATTCATGGAGCTGTGCTTGTTATCTCGTTTATGAAAGGATACTTAGAGATAATATATATAAGCATCTGGATAAACAGGGGCTGATTAGGAACAGTCACCATGGATTTGTGCCTGGAAGGTCATGTTTGCCTAATCTTTAATTTTTTGAAGAGGTTACTAGGGAAATTGATGAGGGTAAAGTGGTGGATGTTGTCTATATGGACTTTAGTAAGGCCTTTGACAAGGTTCCACATGGAAGGTTGGTTAAGAAGGTTCAATTGTTGGATATTAATGGTGGAGTAGCAAGATGGATTCAACAGTGGCTGAATGGGAGATGCCAGAGAGTAATGGTGGATGGCTGTTTGTCAGGCTGGAGGCCGGTGACTAGTGGGGTGCCTCAGGGATCTGTGTTGGGTCCACTGTTGTTTGTCATATACATCAATAATCTGGAGGATGGTGTGGTAAATTGGATTAGTAAGTATGCAGATGATACTAAGATAGTTGTGGATAATGAAGTAGATTTTCAAAGTCTACAGAGAGATTTAGGCCATTTGGAAGAGTGGGCTGAAAGATGGCAGATGGAGTTTAATGCTGATAAGTGTGAGGTGCTACATCTTGGCAGGACAAATCAAAATAGGACGTACATGGTAAATGGTAGCGAATTGAGGAATGCAGTTGAACAGAGGGATCTAGGATAACTGTGCATAGTTCCCGGAAGGTGGAATCTCATGTAGATAGGGTGGTAAAGAAAGCTTTTAGTGTGCTGGCTTTTATAATTCAGAGCATTGAGTATAGAAGTTGGGATGTAATGTTAAAATTGTACAAGGCATTGGTGAGGCCAATTCTGGAGTATGGTGTACAATTTTGGTAGCCAAATTATAGGAAAGATGTCAACAAAATAGAGAGAGTACAGAGGAGATTTACTAGAATGTTGCCTGGGTTTCAGCACCTAAGTTACAGAGAAAGGTCGAACAAGATAGGTCTTTATTCTTTGGAACGCAGAAGGTTAAGGGGGGACTTGATAGAGGTCTTTAAAATGATGAGAGGGTTAGACAGAGTTGATGTGGATAAGCTTTTCCCATTGAGAGTAGGGAAGATTCAAACAAGAGGACATGACTTGAGAATTAAGGGACAGAAGTTTAGGGGTAACATGAGGGGCAACTTCTTTACTCAGAGAGTGGTAGCTGTGTGGAATGAGCTTCCAGTGGAAGTGGTGGAGGCAGGTTCGATTTTATCATTTAAAAATAAATTGGATAGGTATATGGACAGGAAAGGAATGGGGGGTTATGGTCTGAGTGCAGGTAGATAGGACTAGGTGAGAGTAAGTGTTCGGCAAGGACTAGAAGGGCCGAGATGGCCTGTTTCTGTGCTGTAATTGTTATATGGTTATATGGTTGTTATATTGTTCTTGGAAAGGGAACGTCAACAGTGTGTTTGCTTTTTTTACTGAAAGCAAAGTTTAGTGCGTTTTGCTGGCTTTACAATTTGATTAGGAGAACGTGGCAGCTTCTTAGTTTCAGCTGAATCCATTTTGTAAGTTTTAACTTCCACACACCAGGAGCTCCGATTTCCTCCCACACTCCAAAGGCCTACAGGTTTGTAGGTTAATTGGCTTGGTATAATTGTAAATTGTCCCCAGTGTAGGAAAGTGTTAGTGTGCGGGGTGATCGCTGGTCAGCACAGACTCGGTGGGCCGAAGGGCCTGTTTCTGCATTCTATCTCTAAACTAAACTAAACTAAACCTGGATTGCTTTCTCCAGAATGCTGGAGATTGAGGGGAGACCTGAGAGAAGCATGTACATTTATGAGAGACAGAGGTAGGGTTAACAGTCAGAACCTTTCTCTCCAAGGTTGAAACGTCAAACACAAACTGGCATCGCATTAAGGTGAGAGGTGCAAACTTTAATGGAGGTGTGCTGGGTAAAGGGCCTGCCCCACGAGCATGCGGCTCCATGTGGCAAGCGCGACCTAACGTGGTCGCTTGAGCCGCACAGCCTCACGGGGCCGGTCCCACTTCGATCGCCGGAGCCGTATGGAGTTGTGCGGAGCTGGTCCCGACATCGCGCGGGGCTCCGAAAAACTGACCGTGTTCAAAAAGTCCACACGGCAACGGCCTGCCGGCCCGCAGCCGCCTCGACGCCGTACGTCACCGCCACGATGGGCGTGCGCAGCGTCTTGATGCCATACACAGCGTCTTGACGCCGGACATCACGCGCAAAATTCCCGTGGACTTCGCTCGAACTTCACGTCACTCACTCGACCTCCGCGCGGCCCCTGCTTCCGGTTTGGTCGCGCTTGCCTCATGCTGGTCGCATGCTCGTGGGACAAGCCCTTAAGACTTTTACCCAGAAATTGATGGGTGCCTGGAACATACATGTTAGTATAAGCTGGGACGAACTTCTTCCCCATTGCCGTCCCTTTGACTTGTAAGTAGAACTATGTTTGTATTCAGGCTTACAACGTCCATGGTAAACGTGTGTTGCCATATGGCCAGGGAGTTTACTATTTGTGTGAAGTGGTAGGTATCTTTGATATAGCTGGGGTGTTGCTTTGGCAGTGAGTAAAGGGCCTGTCCCACGAGCATACGACCTGCATGCGGCAAGCGCGACCAAACCAGAAGCAGGGGCCGCGCGGAGGTCGAGTGATCCCCGTACAGGGCCGGTCCCACCAGCATGCGCCTGCATGCGGCGAGCGCGACCAAACCAGAAGCGGGGGGCCGCGCGGAGGTCGAGTGAGTGACGTGAAGTTCGAGCGAAGTCCGCGGGATGTTCGTGCGTGACGTACGGCGTCAAAACACTGCGTACGGCGTCAAGACGCTGCGCACGGCGTTGAGGCGGCTGCGGGCCGGCAGGCCGTTGCCGCGCGGAGTTTTTGAACACGGTCAGTTTTTCGGAGCCCCGCGCGATGTCGGGACCAGCTCCGCACAACTCCATACGGCTCCGGCGATCGAAGTGGGACCGGACCCGCGAGGCCGTACGGCTCAAGCGACCACGTTAGGTCACGCTTGCCGCATGGAGTCGCATGCTTGTGGGACAGGCCCTTTAAGGTGGTAGTCAATGTATTCTGACACCCCACAGGATTCGCTACTACAGCCAGACCCACGTGTCTGCGTTTTTGTGTATTTTTGAGAACGCAGGATGATGAAGGGTGATCAGAGCGCAGGAGGATGAACGGTGATCTTATAGAGGCATATAATCACAAAAGGAATAAATCCGGTAGGTGCACAGAACCTCTTGCCCAGAGAAGGGGAACCAGAAGACATAGGTTCAAGGTGAAGATTTTAAAGGAATCTGAGGGGTAACTTTTTCACACAAAGGGTGGTGGGTGTATGGAACGAGCTGCCAGAGGAGGTAGTTGGGGCTGGGACTATCCCAATATTTCAGAAACAGTTAGACAGATACATGTTTGACAAGACAAGTTTGGAGGGATATGGACCAAATGCAGGCAGGTGGCACTAACGTAGCTGGGACTTGTTGGCCAGTGCGGGAAGTTGGGCCGAAGGGCCTGTTTCTACACTGTATCACTCTATGACTCTACATAAAATTTCCTCGCTATGGGTTGTGTTCCTGTTAGGTATTCTACTTGTTTGTCTAGGATGTAAGATGAAGTCTGAAGAAGGGTCTCGACCCGAAACATCATGCATTCCTTCTCTCCAGAGATGCTGCCTGTCCCACTGAGTTACTCCAGCTTTTGGTGTCTATCTTCTCTAGGATGTACCCTGATGTCCTGAGCTCTCTCAAGATGTCCCCTATTTAACTCTGTGTTTCTTTATATATGGGCTCAGCTAACTTGGTTTAGTATTCTACCTTGTTCAGTTGTCTGTGTGCCTCGAACAAGTACTGCTGTCCATCAATGAGGGTGGCAGTGCAAGGGTGAAGGTGGTGTCTTTTCTGGCTTCATAATTCACGCCTCTTCTCCCCTTATCTTTTGTCACCTTTTCATCTCTGTCCTTTGTCCACCCATCTGGACTCAGTTAACATAGAAACATAGAAAATAGGTGCAGGAGGAGGCCATTCGGCCCTTCGAGCCAGCACCACCATTCATTGTGATCATGGCTGATCATCCCCTATCAATAACCCGTGCCTGCCTTCTCCCCATATCCCTTGACTCCACTTGCCCCTAGAGCTCTATCTAACTCTCTCTTAAATCCATCCAGTGATTTAGCCTCCACTGCCCTCTGTGGCAGGGAATTCCACAAATTCACAACTCTCTGGGTGAAAATGTTTTTTCTCACCTCAGTCTTAAATGACCTCCCCTTTATTTTAAGACTGTGGCCCCTGGTTCTGGACTCGCCCAACATTGGGAACATTTTTCCTGCATCTAGCTTGTCCAGTCCTTTTATAATTTTATATGTTTCTATAAGATACCCTCTCATCCTTCTAAACTCCAGTGAATACAAGCCTAGTCTTTTCAATCTTTCCTCATATGACAGTCCCGCCATCCCAGGGATCAATCTCGTGAACTTACGCTGCACTGCCTCAATCACAAGGATGATTAAGTTAGAGATTCATAGAGTGCTACAGTGTGGAAACAGGCCCTATGGCCCAACTTGCCCATGACGGCCAACATGCCCCGTCTACACTAGTCCCACCTGCCTGCGTTTGGTCCATATCGCACCAAACTTATCCTATCCACCTACCTGTATGTCTCAAAAAGTTGGGATAGTCCCTGCCTCAACTACCTCCTCTGTCAGATTCCTATTATATCTTTTGCCCTTCACCTAAAACCTATGTCCTCTGGTCCTCGATTCACCGACTCTGGGCAAGTGCCTCTGTGCGTCTACCCGATCTATTCCTCTCATGATTTAATACAGCTCTATAAGATCACCCTTCATCCTCTTGCACAATAGTCCTAGCCTGCACAACCTCTCCCTATAGCTCAGACCCTCTAGTCCTGGCAACATCCTCGTAAATCTTCTCTGTACCCTTTCCAGCTTGGCAACATCTTTTCTATAACACAGTGCCAAGAACTGATCACAATACTCTAAATGTGGCCTCAGCAATGTCTTATACAACTGCAACATGACCTCCCAACTGCACTACTGATGAAGGACTCAATTTAGTTTACTCTCCCGTGTACCGAGGTCCAGTGAAAAGCTTTTTGTTGTGAGCTAATCAGTCAGTGGAAAGACAATACATGATTACAATCGAGCCATCCACAGCATACAAACATAGATAAGGAAATAACATTTAGTGCAAGGTAAAGCAAGTAAAGTCCGATCAAGGATAGTCTGAGGGTCACCAATGAAGTGGATAGTCCTTCAGCACTCCTCTCTAGTTGTTGGTACATAGATACATAGATACATAGAAAATAGGTGCAGGAGTAGGCCATTCGGCCCTTCGAGCCTGCATCGCCATTCAATATGATCATGGCTGATCATCCAACTCAGTATCCCGTACCTGCCTTCTCTCCATACCCCCTGATCCCTTTAGCCACAAGGGCCACATCTAACTCCCTCTTAAATATAGCCAATGAACTGGCCTCAACTAACTTCTGTGGCAGAGAGTTCCAGAGATTCACCACTCTCTGTGTGAAAAATGTTTTTCTCATCTCGGTCTTAAAGGATTTCCCCTCTATCCTGAAGCTGTGACCCCTTGTCCTGGACTTCCCCAACATCGGGAACAACCTTCCTGCATCTTGCCTGTCCAACCCCTTAAGAATTTTGTAAATTTCTATAAGATCCCCCCTCAATCTCCTAAATTCTAGCGAGTACAAGCCGAGTCTATCCAGTCTTTCTTCATATGAAAGTCCTGACATCCCAGGAATCAGTCTGGTGAACCTTCTCTGCACTCCCTCTATGGCAATAATGTCCTTCCTCAGATTTGGAGACCAAAACTGTACGCAATACTCCAGGTGTGGTCTCACCAAGACCCTGTACAACTGCAGTAGAACCTCCCTGCTCCTACACTCAAATCCTTTTGCTATGAATGCTAACATACCATTCGCTTTCTTCACTGTTCTTCACTTGGTAGGATGGTACAGTTACATAAAAACATAGAAACATTGAAAATAGGTGCTTGAGTAGGCCATTTGGCCTGTCGAGACCATTCAATATGATCATGGCTGATCATCCAAAATCAGTACCCCGTTCTGGCTTTTCCCCCATATCCCTGATTCCCTCAGTCCTAAGATCTAAATCTAACTCACTCTTGAACACATACAGTGAATTGGCCTCCACTGCCGTCTGTGGCAGAGAATTCCACAGATTCATAACTCTCTGGGTGAAAACGTTTTTCCTCATCTCAGTCCTAAATGACCGACCCCTTATTCTTAAACAGTGAGCCTTGGTTCTGGACTCCCTCAACATTGGGACCATTTTTCCTGCATCTAGCCCGTTCAATCGTTTAAGAATTTTATATGTTTCGATAAGATGCCCTCTCATCCTTCTAAATTCCAGTGAATACAAGCCCAGTCGACCCATTCTTTCATCATATGTCAGTTTTGCCAACCCGGAAATTAACCTAATGAACCTACACTGCACGTCCTGAATAGCAAGAATGTCCTTCCTCAAATTAGGAGACCAAAATTGCACACAATACTCCAGGTGTGGTCTCACCAGGACCCTGTACAACAACAGTAGGACCTCCTTGCTCCTAAACTCAAATCCTCTCGCAATGAAGGCCAACATGCCATTAGCTTTCTTCACTTCCTGCTGTACCTGCTTGCTTACTTTCTGTGACTGGTGTACAAGGACACCCAGGTCTTGTTGCACCTCCCCTTTTCTAAATCTGACACCATTCAGATAATAATCTGCCTTCCTAGCGTCATTGGGTGGCGCTGCGTGTGGCAGCCTCGCCAGCAGCTGTCTGTCCTTTCATCCTTTTTGTTATTTTTAGTCTGTCTAAAGTATGTTTCTGGAGACCTTTTAATCTTTTTTATGTGGGGGAGGTGGGGAGGGGAAGGGGGAAACAGTTTCCCAGTCACTTCCTGGTCTGGATGCGTTTATTCTCCGAGTCGCATCTTCGCTGCCTCCCTATCTGGCGTACTATCTGGATTGGCGCCACTTTCCTGCCGGAGACCGGCCAGAGCTTCAGCGGCAGCGCAGCACTGGATTACCATCGCGGAGCGGGCGATCGCCGTGTGGAGCTTCCAGCGGTGGTGACTTCGCGGAGGTCTGGGATCTCTTGTCGGGGGTCACCAGCGTTGAATCTTCGCCCAGCTCGGCCTGTGGACTTCGGGAGCCGCGGTCTTTACGGTAGCAGGCGGCCGTTTCAGAAACTCCAAGCCGCTGAGAGTGTTCTCCGTTCCGACGCCGGAGCTCCGATCATCCCGGCGAGAGGGCCTGAACATCGGGCTGCCTTAGCAACGGCTGCAGAGGGCCCAAAAGGCCCCGCCCACGGGTGAACAAAGAGGAATAGGGCTGAACGTTATTGCCTTCCCTCACAGTGGGAAACGTTGATTCCGCTGTATGTGGATGTTCATGTTAAATTCTATCGTGTACGTGTTCTTTTTATTCGTATGGCTGTATGGCAACAAATCTCACTGCACCAATTGGTGCATGCGATAATAAATGTCTCTTGAACTCTCTCTCTTCCTGTTCTTGCCACCAAAGTGGTGGCAAGAACACCTCACATTTATCCACATTATACTGCATCTGCCATGCATCTGCCCACTCACCCAACCTATCCAAGTCTTCCTGCAGCCTCATAGCATCCTCATCGCAGCTCACACTTCCACCCAGCTCTGTGTCATCCACAAATTTGGAGATATCACATTTAATTCTCTCGTCTAAATCGTTAATATATATTGTAAAAAACTGGGGTCCCAACACCGAGCCTTGCGGCACCCCGCTAGTCAATGTCTGTCATTCCGAAATGGACCCGTTAATTCCTACTCTTTGCTTCATGTCAGTTCTCTTTCCATGTCAATACCCTACCCCCAATACCATGTGCTCTAATTTTGCCCACTAATCTCTTGTGTGGGACCTTGTCAAAGGCTTTTTGAAAGTCCAGGAACACCACATCCACATGTTCTTTTTTCTCCCCCCTCTTAATTAACCCCTTTGTCCTCCTCTGTTGAGTTCTCAATTTCTGCCAATCCTCTGGTTAGCCGCTTCTTCTAGGCCAATTTACATGCCTCTTCCTTGGATTTAACACTATCCTTGACTTTCCTCGTCAGCCATGGTTGAGCCGCCTTCCCAGTTTTATTTTTCCGCCAACAGGGATGAACAATTTCTGGAGTTCATCCATGCGGTCTTTAAATCTTCCCCATTGCATCTCCACTGTCATCCCTTTAAGTATAATCTGCCAGTCTATCCTAGCCAATTTCTGTCTCATAGCTTCAAAGTCTCCTTTATTCAAGTTCAGGACCCTAGTCTCTTAATTAACCGTGTTAATGCAGACTTCCACCATATTATGGTCCCTGTTGCCCAAGGGGCCTTGCACAACAATGATCATTAACTAACTCTTCCTCATTACACAATATCCAGTCTAGGATAGCCTGCCCTCTAGTCGGTTCCTCTACCTATAGGTTTTAAAAATCCATCCTATATACAGGTCAGTTGCCTGATAACAACCATAAAGAAACTGTCCCTGAATCTGCCAATCAATCCCCACTCACCTGTATCCACCCACATACCTGTCTTTGTCCCACCTCCCCACATCTCTTCCAGCTTTCACCTACTGCAATAAGTCTGACCCGAAATAGACAATAGACAATAGACAATAGGTGCAGGAGTAGGCCATTCGGCACTTCCAGCCAGCACCGCCAATCGATGCGATCATGGCTGATAATCCACAATCAGTACCCCGTTCCTGCCTTCTCCCCATATCCCCCGACTCCGCTATTTTTAAGCGCCCTATCTTGCTCTCTCTTGAAAGTATCCAGGGAATCGGCCTCCACCGCCCTCTGAAGCAGAGAATTCCACAGACTCACCACTCTCTGTGAGAAAGAGTGTTTCCTCGTCTCCGTTCTAAATGGCTTACCCCTTATTCTTAAACTGTGGCCCCTGATTCTGGACTTCCCCCAACATTGGGAACATGTTTTCTGCCTCAAGCAAGTCCAAAACATTAATAATCTTATATGTTTCAATAAGATCACCTCTCATCCTTCTAAATTCCAGAGTATACAAGCCCAGCCACTCCATTCTCTCAGCATATAACAGTCCCGCCATCCCGGGAATTAACCTAGTGAACCTACGCTGCACTCCCTCAATAGCAAGAATGTCCTTCCTCAAATTTGGAGACCAAAACTGCACACAATATTGCAGGTGTGGTCGCACTAGGGGCCTGTACAACTGCGGTAGGACCTCTTTGCTCCTATACTCAACTCCTCTTGTTATGAAGGCCAACATGCCATTCACTTTCTTCACTGCCTGCTGCACCTGCATACTGACTTTCATTGACTGATGAACAAGGACCCCCAGATCCCATTGTACTTCCCCTTTACCCAGCTTGAGGCCATTTAGATAAAAATCTGCCTTCCTGTTTTTGCTACCAAAGTGGATAACCTCACATTTATCCACATTAAACTGCATCTGCCATGCATCCGCCCACTCACCCAACCTGTCCAAGTCACCCTGCATCCTCATAGCATCCTCCTCCAAGTTCACGCTGCCACCCAGCTTTGTGTCACCTACAAATTTGCTAATGTTACTTGTAATCCCTTCATCTAAATCATTAATTTATATTGTAAATAGTTGCTGTCCCAGCACCGTGCCTTGCGGTACCCCACTAGTCACTGCCTGTCATTCTGAAAGGGACCTGTTAATCCCTACTCTTTGTTTCCTGTCTGCCAACCAATTTTCTATCCATGTCAGCACTCTACCCCCAATACCATGTGCCCTAATTTTGCCCACTAATCTCTTCTGTGGGACATTATCAAATGCTTTCTGAAAGTCCAGGTACACTAAATCCACTGGCTCTCCCTTGTCCATTTTCCAAGTTACATCCTCAAAAATGTCCACAAGATAAGTCAAGCATGATTTCCTCTTCATAAATCTGTGCTGACTCGGACCGATTCTGTTACTGCTGTCCAAATGTGCTGCTATTCCATCTTTTATAATTGACTCCAGCATCTATAATATCTTTAACAATCGACTCAAGCATTTTCCCCACCACCGATGTCAAGCTAACTGGTCTATAATTCCCTATTTTCTCTCTCCCGCCTTTCTTAAAAAGTGGGATAACATTAGCTAACCTCCAATCCACAGGAACTGACCCTGAATCTGTCACAACCATGTTCTCCAGAGATGCTGCCTGACTTGCTGCGTTACTCCAGCACTTCGTGTTTTTTGCTCAAGATTCCAGCATCTGGGATAGTAAACACGGAATAGTGAAAGGCCTGGATAGAGTGGATGTGGAGAGGATGTTTCCACAAGTGGGAGAGTCAAGGACCAGAGGGAACAGCCTCAGGATAAAAGGACGTATGTACCTTTAGAAAGGAGATGAGGAGGAATTTTTTTAGTCAGGTTGTGGTGAATGTGGAATTCATTGCCACAGAAGGCTATGGAGGCCAACTCAATGGATATTTGTAAGGTGGAGGTTGACAGATTCATGGTTAGTACAGGTGTCAGGGGTGATGGGGAGAAGGCAGGAGAATGGGGTTGAAAGGGAAGGTTAGATCAGATTGAATGGCAGATTAGACTTGATGGGCCGATTGGCCTAATTCTGGTCCAAGAACCTATGAACTATGTGCAGTTCCTGTGTCTACCATTTAAAAGATCCCACTTTTTAAGAAAGGAGGGAGAGAGAAAACAGGGAATTATTTACCAGTTAGCCTGACATCGGTAGTGGGGAAGCTGCTCGAGTCGATTATTAAAGCAGCGCATTTGGAAAGCAGTGAC